>NC_089274.1:37098506-37398506 GCF_963678975.1 Dysidea avara
GATGATTATTCCAGCTACATACAGATTTTCAGCTCGTTGCTCTAAGCGGTTTGTCTGGTAGACACGAAAACTAATAATTTTTCTATTCATAAAAATCGATCGCGTAATTTTGACACAGGTTGGGTTTTGTGTCATATCTCCATGGTCTTTATCTCGATTCCTTTCAAACCACAAAAAGGCACTCCTACGATGGTTGCTCCATCTACATATCAATTTTCAACTGATTCCTCCAAGGGGTTTACCCTGTAGGCGTGACAGATCTTCGACCTTATTTTACGCAAATAATCGGTCATAACTCCGTGAATGTTCATCAGATTCCTACCAAAGTTGGTACGGAGATCCGCCTTAATGAGCCCTTTAAGTGTGCCAAATTTCAGCCCAATCCGAGCACGCATTCGTGTTTTATGGCAAATTTTGCGAAGTGTGCGAAATGAAGAAGAAGAATAAGAAAAAAACGAAGAAATTAAAACGAAATTTTGTTCGCTCGTATCTCGGAAATGGCTGGAGCGATTTTCTTCAAATTTGGTATGTAGACTCCCCTAACTGGGCGGCACGTCTCTAGCAAATTTGGTGCCAATCGGATAAGGGATCACAGAGCTACATAGGTGTGAAAATTGCGTTTTCTTTCTTCCTGTTAATATACTCATGGTGTGGCGCGCCGGCTTCTTGGGCCGCACGACACACTATCGTGTGTCTTGATAATATCCAATTTATCTGTACCTTAAGGAACTGACACTGATTCTACATTCACTGTGTATACGAATTTCTTTATTCAGTGAAACTACTGTAGCTATTATACTGATGTGACATATAGCTAGTGTATTCTGATATTTGAAAAACAGAGTTGCTGTTAAAAAGTACATCTCTACCCAGATACCTGCCTCTACCAGACAATTAGCTACCACAAATCAAGACACACGATAGTGTGTGTCGTGCGGCCCAAGAAGCCGGCGCGCCACACCGTGAGTATATTAACAGGAAGAAAGAAAGCGCAATTTTCACACCTATGTAGCTCTGTGATCCCTTATCCGATTGGAACCAAATTTGCTAGAGACGTGCCGCCCAGTTAGGGGAGTCTACATACCAAATTTGAAGAAAATCGCTCCAGCCAGTTCCGAGATACGAACGAGCAAAGTTTCGTTTTAATTTCTTCGTTTTTTTCTTCTTCTTCTTCTTCATTTCGCACACTTCGCAAAATTCGCCATAAAACACGAATGCTTGCTCGGATTGGGCTGAAATTTGGCACACTTAAAGGGCTCATTAAGGGCGGATCTCCGTACCAACTTTGGTAGGAATCCGATGAACATTCACGGAGTTATGACCGATTATTTGCGTAAAATAAGGTCGAAGGTCTGTCACGCCTACAGGGTAAACCCCTTGGAGGAAACAGTTGAAAATTGATATGTAGATGGAGCAACCATCGTAGGAGTGCCTTTTTGTGGTTTGAAAGGAATCGAGATAAAGACCATGGAGATATGACACAAAACCCAACCTGTGTCAAAATTACGCGATCGATTTTTATGAATAAAAAAACTATTAGTTTTCGTGTCTATCAGGCAAACCGCTTAGAGAAACAAGCTGAAAATCAATGTGTAGCTGGAATAATCATCATAGACAGTTCTTGCAGTAGTACAGAAGAATCGGAGTACAAATCACTGAGTTATGATTCGAAAGGAAAACTACGTGCAGCAAATGCGAGATCGAGATACTCTAATAGAACAGTCACCCTAATAAAGCATTCAGCTGCATTTATAATTTACTCAGTTATATTACATTGTAAGTTATTCTGTAGGGAATTCAGCTACAAACAAGTCACCCTGTAGTCAGATCAGCTAGAAGAAGGTACCTAATAGAGAGTTCAGCTACAAAGAAGCCATCATGTAGAGAGTTCGGCTCAAATAAATATCTCTGTAGAAAATTCAGCTACAAACAAATTTGCCCTGTAGAGAGATCAGCTAGAAGAAGTTACCTTGTAGAGAGTTCAGTTACAAAGAAACAATCATGCAAAGAGTTTAGCTGCAACAAATAATCACCCAGTAGAAAGTTCCGCTATGAACAGATCACACTGTAAAGAGTTCAGTTAGAAACAAGTCATCCTGTAGATAGATCAGCTAGAAGAAGTCACTTTGTAGAGAGTTCAGCTACAAAGAAACCACCATGTAAGAGAGTTCAGCTGCAAACAAACCACTCTGTACAGAGTTCAGCTACGAACAGATCACCCTGTAGAGAGATCAGCTAGTAAACAAGTCATCCTGTAGAGAGTTCAGCTAGAAGAAGTTACATTGTAGAGAGTTCAGCTACAAAGAAACTACCATGTAGAGAGTTCAGCTGCAAACAAATCGCCCTGTAGAGAATTCAGCTACGAACAAATCACCCTGTAGAAAGATCAGCTAGAAGAAGTACCTTGTAGAGAGTTCAGCTACAAACAAATCACCCTGTAGAGAGCTCAGCTAGAAACAAGTCACCCTGTAGAGAGTTCAGCTAGAAGAAGTTACATTGTAGAGAGTTCAGCTACAAAGAAACTACCATGTAGAGAGTTCAGCTGCAAACAAATTGCCCTGTAGAGAATTCAGCTACAAACAAATCACCCTGTAGAAAGATCAGCTAGAAGAAGTTACCTTGTAGAGAATTCAGCTACAAACAAATCACCCTGTAGAGGGTTCAGCTAGAAACAAGTTACACTGTAGAGAGATCAGCTAGAAACAAGGCACCCTGTAGAGAGTTCAGCTAGAAGAAGTCACATTGTAGAGAGTTCAGCTAAAAGAAACTACCATGTAGAGAGTTCAGCTGCAAACAAATTGCCCTGTAGAGAATTCAGCTACAAACAAATCACCCTGTAGAAAGATCAGCTAGAAGAAGTTACCTTGTAGAGAGTTCAGCTAGAAACAAATCACCCTGTAGAGAGATCAGCTAGAAACAAGCCACTTGTAGAGAGTTCAGCTAGAAGAAGTTACATTGTAGAGAGTTCAGCAGTTTAGCTGCAAACAAATCGCCCTGTAGAGAATTCAGCTACAAACAAATCACCCTGTAGAAAGATCAGCTAGAAGAAGTTACCTTGTAGAGGGTTCAGCTACAAACAAGTCACCATGTAGAGAGATCAGCTAGAAACAAGCCACCCGTAGAGAGTTCAGCTAGAAGAAGTTACATTGTAGAGAGTTCAGCTACAAAGAAACTACCATGTAGAGAGTTCAGCTGCAAACAAATTGCCCTGTAGAGAATTCAGCTACAAACAAATCACCCTGTAGAAAGATCAGCTAGAAGAAGTTACCTTGTAGAGAATTCAGCTACAAACAAATCACCCTGTAGAGGGTTCAGCTAGAAACAAGTTACACTGTAGAGAGATCAGCTAGAAACAAGGCACCCTGTAGAGAGTTCAGCTAGAAGAAGTCACATTGTAGAGAGTTCAGCTAAAAGAAACTACCATGTAGAGAGTTCAGCTGCAAACAAATTGCCCTGTAGAGAATTCAGCTACAAACAAATCACCCTGTAGAAAGATCAGCTAGAAGAAGTTACCTTGTAGAGAGTTCAGCTAGAAACAAATCACCCTGTAGAGAGTTCAGCTAGAAACAAGTCACCCTGTAGAGAGATCAGCTAGAAACAAACCACTTGTAGAGAGTTCAGCTAGAAGAAGTTACATTGTAGAGAGTTCAGCAGTTTAGCTGCAAACAAATCGCCCTGTAGAGAATTCAGCTACAAACAAATCACCCTGTAGAAAGATCAGCTAGAAGAAATTACCTTGTAGAGGGTTCAGCTACAAACAAGTCACCCTGTAGAGAGATCAGCTAGAAACAAGCCACCCGTAGAGAGTTCAGCTAGAAGAAGTTACATTGTAGAGAGTTCAGCTACAAAGAAACTACCATGTAGAGAGTTCAGCTGCAAACAAATTGCCCTGTAGAGAATTCAGCTACAAACAAATCACCCTGTAGAAAGATCAGCTAGAAGAAGTTACCTTGTAGAGAATTCAGCTACAAACAAATCACCCTGTAGAGGGTTCAGCTAGAAACAAGTTACACTGTAGAGAGATCAGCTAGAAACAAGGCACCCTGTAGAGAGTTCAGCTAGAAGAAGTCACATTGTAGAGAGTTCAGCTAAAAGAAACTACCATGTAGAGAGTTCAGCTGCAAACAAATTGCCCTGTAGAGAATTCAGCTACAAACAAATCACCCTGTAGAAAGATCAGCTAGAAGAAGTTACCTTGTAGAGAGTTCAGCTAGAAACAAATCACCCTGTAGAGAATTCAGCTACAAACAAATTACCCTGTAGAAAGATCAGCTAGAAGTTACCTTGTAGAGAGTTCAGCTACAAACAAATCACCCTGTAGATACTTCAGCTACAAACAAGTCACCCTGTAGAGAGATCAGCTAGAAACAAGCCACCCGTAGAGAGTTCAGCTACAAAGAAACTACCATGTAGAGAGTTCAGCTGCAAACAAATCGCCCTGTAGAGAATTCAGCTACAAACCAATTACCCTGTAGAAAGATCAGCTAGAAGTTACCTTGTAGAGAGTTCAGCTACAAACAAATCACCCTGTAGATACTTCAGCTACAAACAAGTCACCCTGTAGAGAGATCAGCTAGAAACAAGCCACCTGTAGAGAGTTCAGCTAGAAGAAGTTACACTGTAGAGAGTTCAGCTACAAAGAAACTACTATGTAGAGAGTTCAGCTGCAAACAAATCTCCCTGTAGAGAATTCAGCTACAAACAAATTACCCTGTAGAAAGATCAGCTAGAAGAAGTTACCTTGTAGAGAGTTCAGCTACAAACAAATCTCCCTGTAGAGAGTTCAGCTAGAAACAAGTCACACTGTAGAGAGATCAGCTAGAAACAAGTCACCCGTAGAGAGTTCAGCTAGAAGAAGTTACATTGTAGAGAGTTCAGCTACAAAGAAACTACCATGTAGAAAGTTCAGCAGCAAACAAATTGCCTTGTAGAGAATTCAGCTACAAACAAATTACCCTGTAGAAAGATCAGCTAGAAGTTACCTTGTAGAGAGTTCAGCTACAAACAAATCACCCTGTAGAGACTTCAGCTACAAACAAGTCACCCTGTAGAGAGATCAGCTAGAAACAAGCCACCTGTAGAGAGTTCAGCTAGAAGAAGTTACACTGTAGAGAGTTCAGCTACAAAGAAACTACCATGTAGAGAGTTCAGCTGCAAACAAATCTCCCTGTAGAGAATTCAGCTACAAACAAATTACCCTGTAGAAAGATCAGCTAGAAGAAGTTACCTTGTAGAGAGTTCAGCTACAAACAAATCTCCCTGTAGATACTTCAGCTACAAACAAGTCACCCTGTAGAGAGATCAGCTAGAAACAAGCCACCTGTAGAGAGTTCAGCTACAAAGAAACTACCATGTAGAGAGTTCAGATGCAAACAAATCTCCCTGTAGAGAATTCAGCTACAAACAAATTACCCTGTAGAAAGATCAGCCAGAAGAAGATACCTTGTAGAGAGTTCAGCTACGAACAAATCACCCTGCAGAGAGATCAGCTAGAAACAAGCCACCCGTAGAGAGTTCAGCTAGAAGAAGTTACATTGTAGAGAGTTCAGCTACAAAGAAACTACCATGTAGAGAGTTCAGCTGCAAACAAATCGCCCTGTAGAGAATTCAGCTACAAACTAATTACCCTGTAGAAAGATCAGCTAGAAGTTACCTTGTAGAGAGTTCAGCTAGAAACAAATCACCCTGTAGAGACTTCAGCTACAAACAGGTCACCCTGTAGAGAGATCAGCTAGAAACAAGCCACCTGTAGAGAGTTCAGTTAGAAGAAGTTACACTGTAGAGAGTTCAGCTACAAAGAAACTACCATGTAGAGAGTTCAGCTGCAAACAAATCTCCCTGTAGAGAATTCAGCTACAAACAAATCACCCTGTAGAAAGATCAGCTAGAAGAAGTTACCTTGTAGAGAGTTCAGCTACAAACAAATCTCCCTGTAGAGAGTTCAGCTAGAAACAAGTCACCCTGCAGAGAGATCAGCTAGAAACAAGCCACCCGTAGAGAGTTCAGCTAGAAGAAGTTACATTGTATGGAGTTCAGCAGTTTATCTGCAAACAAATCGCCCTGTAGAGAATTCAGCTACAAACAAATCACCCTGTAGAAAGATCAGCTAGAAGAAGTTACCTGGTAGAGAGTTCATCTACAAACAAATCACCCTGTAGAGAGTTCAGCTGCAAACAAGTCATCCAGTAGAGAGATCAGCTAGAAGGATCACCTTGCAGAGAGGTCAGCTACAAAGAAATCACCCTGCTTCATCTTTTCTTCTTCCTGTAGTAAAGAAAAAAATGACAGGTTAAAAAGCCTTAAAGCCGGCCATAGGCCAGCTTTGGGGTATACAAATACAAAAGAAGTGAAATCTAACCCAAAACAGCCAAGCTGTAAAAAATGAGTGCGGCCCTGAGAAAGGCTATGGTGAAAAAAGATGTGAAATCCAAGGTGGCGGCCAAAAACTGGCTGTGATGGTAGGTTAATAGTAAAAATTTTAATAACAACAATTCAGTGAATTTGGTGCCGCTTGGTCTTGGCACAAAATTCACCTGAATTGTCGTTATTAAAATTTTTACTATTAACCTACCATCACAGCCATTTCTTGGCCGCCACCTTGGATTTCACATCTTTTTTCACCATAGCCTTTCTCAGGGCCGCACTCTTTTTTTACAGCTTGGCTGTTTTGGGTTAGATATTTTAATACATGAAGGCTTGTCCATATTACTCCACATTTTGATGAGTTGTCAAGGTGGCTACAACAGGTTGTTTACCACTTGGTGGTTCAGTTCTTTATACTTATACTCAAAGTGTAACAGCTACTGTTTTTAGAAGACCTGGGTAAGAATATTTTAGCTATAATAGCAGCATTTATACATGCATATTTGTATGGCTTCTCATAACGTTACATTTTTTAGCACATGTGGGTAAATAGAGAGGCTTTTTATTTGAGTAGCTTACAGTAATAAAGCAATCACTGACTTTTCTACTACAAACTTCGATATATCGATATTTTCTAAGTACAGTATCGTATCGTGATACTTATTTGCAGTATCAATATATTGCCGTATCAATATGTATTGCAGATCCCTAGTATACTCAGTAGTACAATAATTACAGCTGTCTTTGCTTATGTAGGGCCTAATGTATCTCGCGGACTGGACTCACGGACTGGATTCGCGGACTGGACTCATGCACTGAACTGGAAACAGTTTTTAAACAATAATCCAGACATTATCCATCTCTTATAACACTGGAGACACCACTATCGGGCTACAACTGCTGATACTGCTCTTCCTTACAAGTCAACAAACTAGCACGTGCACTAATTAGTTAGAATACACGTACGATACACAAGGTACTAGCAGTGATAAAACGTGATAGAGGCCATTGTTGCAGCTTAGATGCCTTTCTTTTGTTGCTCCAGTACTTAGCACTAGTGTTAGGGCTGTAGTGATGAGCCAGTCTATTTGCATATAGCCCCATCACCTTGCCGGGCGGTGCCATCTACAACTACCCTGCTAAGAATTGTTACTGGCTCATCTCTAAAACCCTAGCACTAGTGCGAAAACAATAAAGAAAAACATCTACACTACAACAATAGCCTCTATCACACTTTATCACTGCCAGTACTCGTGTATCGTAAGTGTATTCTAATTAATTAGTGCATGCACTAGTTTGTTGACTTCTAAGGAAGAGCAGTATCAGCAGTTGTAGCTCAATAGTGGGGTCTCCAGTGTTACAAGAGATGGATAATGTCTGGATTATTGTTTAAAAGCTGTTTCCAGCTCAGTGCGTGAGTCCAGTCCGCGAAATACATTAGGCCCTTATGTAGCTACACACAGCTCTGCTGTTTAAAATTATCTGTATCATTCCAGTGTACTTGTACGATAGACTCAAGTTCTTTAAAAGTGACATTCATTATACATGCAACATAATTACATGAATTTTAATGCATGGTTTCCATTACATTATGTGCATGCCCACAATATAATATGTAATATGGCAACTTCTGTATTGTAGGGTGCTTTGTAAGATGTTTGTATTAAAAATGATATCACCATGCAAGCTACAGGGCATGAATGGTACTGATATTTAATGTTTGGTTGTTATAATAATGTGGTCCCTGCACGTAGGGCAGGTACCAATGCTAGTACCTAATAAGTGTGACCACTTGTAAACATGAATGATCACAATGTATCATTTATTATGTAAACTTGTAAGTTCTATGGTTTACTTAAGGTTACGGGTTAGGCGCTTAAAAATAGGTTATTAATTTTTGATGCGCAATAACGGTTGGTGCAATATTAGCACGAAACTCAAGCAGGTGTTAGTGAGAAGGTTGTTAACTTTACAGCATTGTATAGCCATGTGATAATAGCGGAGGAATCATACAAAGTGAGTGTTAATAATTTACTGCGGAAAGTAGTCAAGCATAAAATTAAGTCCCGCAATGTGGTTGAACCAGCTTTTAGCGCTACTGCTTAATGTGGTTATTATTCATCAAAAATAGCAGCTGTCAGCCAATTAGCACTAATTTTTTATGGCAGTGTCAATGGGTGGTTATATTATCTAGGTCCTGTCGTGGAGACTTTGTGGGAAAACTGACTAGAAGCTGGTTAGTTATCGTATCTTTCAAGGATAATGGCGATTAGTTCTGCTACGGAAATACCGCGAGTGCACTACAGTGCTGTTACAATCGGATAACAACTCAATTCGTTCGTGAGGACCTAGAAATCACTAAGTAATAGCTTATTAATGCTGAATATCATGGTCTGGCTTCCCATGAAACCTGGTTTTTGATGAATAGCAACTCAACAGTTTCGGTGTTTAGTGCCTGTATTTCTGTACAAGCGCATCCCTTGTGAGTGTATCGCCGCTTTAGGTATTACTTGTACGTTAATATACCATCTTAATTTAGTGTGTTCTTCCATGCAAAACAGTTAAAACAGAACTATAAGCAAAGCGCCTACAAAATTATTTACTGGGTAACCCGTAACCTTAAAATAGCTATCATGAATAACATAGCTGAAATCCATCCAAAAACAGCTTATAGCTGTAAAAAAAGTGCGCATCCAAGTAAAGCAGAGTTAACTACAATAAAAAGTAATGATATCATAATGTGCGAGATGTGCAAGTTGTAAAATTAATATTAGCTAATCAGATAATATAATATTATTGTTAAAGTGTTAATGAGAACTATGTGATGATACTAGTTTTTAAGTGTGTGAGAATCTTCATAAATGCCACACAAATTTGATTTTCAATAAAGCAAAGGAAAGGCGGCCAAACTCAAACTATTTATTGCTATCAGAGAATCTATACACATTGCTTTATTGAGAATCAAATTTGTATAGCATTTATGAAGATGCTCACACACATAAAAACACAGTTCTCATTAACACTTTAACAATAATATTGTATTATCTGATTAGCTAATATTAAGTTTACAACTTGCACACCTCACACATGGCCGCATGATGATATCATCACAGTTAACTCTGCTTTACTTGGACACGCACTTTTTTTACACTTATAAGCTGTTTTTGGATGGGATTTCAATATTTTTTGTTAGAATAAACATACACTATTGAAAACACTAGGTGATTTTCCATGGTTTTGACAGAAACCCCACATTACAGAGACAGAATATTGAAATACAACATTAATTTTAGTGGCATACAACTGCAGTCAACTAACATCCATTTAACTAGTAAACCCTTAGTAACACTTTGCCTTTCATCTATGTACTACATTAAAACGATCAACACACTAATAGAGTAGTCACAAAAAGCTCTAACACAGCAATCAAAGCTACAGCATAGTTACAACTTCTGCCTAGCATTGCATTGTGTAGTTTAAATTACTAGCTACTTACAGACTTTACAATATAAAAATACAGCACTTGTAGAAACGTGACTGTTCTAAACGTGATTGTTCTATTAGAGTGATTGTCTGCTCTATTAGAGTATCTCGATCTACTTCAAGCATTGACTAATTCAAGTTAAGAAGCCATGTCCCTGCCCATATCAGTACGAGCTCTTGTGAAATGAAATGAAAATAGTAGAGAAATGGTAAGTATGTACAGAGACAATATAGGGGTGTGCAATTATGTCCTGTTGTAAATAAACACCTTTAAGACTTATATTACTAATAAATAAGCACACCAGAATAGGCTGTGGTCTTTGCGATACTCTTAAGGCTGTTGTCTAATCGCCTGAAGGTTGTCTTTTTGTGTTGAAGGGATTTAGTGCTACTGAGACACAATTAGTGAGTTTAACTATACATGTATTTGTGTTGTAAAACTTAATTGTAAAAGGTGATTAGCGCATACCATGATAACATGTATTTGTACAGTAGAGTTTCTATCACGATAATTAGACACTGGACCAGGGTGAACATTTTACTGCTATATTTGGAGGTTGTAGCATATGTATATCTTAGTATAGAAATCCCCCCGAAATAACATGCGCCACCAAAAATATCACCTTTTAAAAACCAGCTTAGAAACTTTTTATGCAATGAAAATCACCTTTACAGAATAGTATTAATCCACCTAGCATCAAATGTAGCATTAAAAACAGCAAAACACTTACAGATGGCAGGATATAAAATTTAAAAAAATCACCAAAAACTCCAATTTTAGTCTCACTGCCTCACTCACTGCCTTACCACAGTCGCAAGTCTAGAGCCCAAACGAAGCAGCACACGGTCACCATTTATGCCACAACAACAAACTCACTGTTGGGATGTGCCTTTTGGGGTTCCGACGAGTGTACGCCCTGTGCGCCTTGTCTTTTCTTTTATCTTCAATCAGGCTGCTTGTCACATATCGAGGCGTTAATTTTCCATATCAACACTTTCTTTAAGCAGCATATATAATCGGACATAAAAGATGCCACAAAATTATTTAAGACGCTTAGACTATGCTACTGTACAGAGGTACCGGTACTCCACAATAGGTTACAACATCACGCCCATTCTTTATTCTACGTATTATCAATCTATCCATCGAGACCACGATGACCACACCACTTTTACGCTAGCTGTATTTGTGACAACACATCTTCAAGTTGGTAGGCTGATTCAAGATACTCTAGTCTAATACTATGAATCAATCGAAACTACGATAACTACTACCCTTTTGGGGCAAGCACACAACTTCGCAGGCTGACTCGAGAGCAGGCTGACTCGAGATACTCTAATACAGCAGTCACCCTAATAGAACAGTCACATGTTTATAGCTAGCTGTATGCTTTATCAAAAAACTAAAAAAAAACTAGTATATTAAAAATTATAAATGTAAAAATGAAGTAGGAATCCCAGCGATAAAAAGTAGTGAAACAAGAGATGAACAATGGTAGCTATTACAGTATAGCTCAGTGGGAAATCCCTACTTTGGCATGGTATAACAATTATTTTGTGTTCAATGCCAAAGTAGGGATTTCCCACTGAGCTATACTGTAATAGCTACCATTGTTCAACTCTTGTTTCACTACTTTTATTGCTTGGATTCCTACTTCATTTTTAAATTTATAATTTTTCATATACTAGTGTTAATAAATAATCCTTCATGGTCACTAATGTAGGGGCAAAATTTTCTGACCTAGCTTATTAAGGAAGTAGCTGCATTTTGTGGCCTTAAGCAATTGGTAAGAAGCATGCTGTTCTAATCTAAACTTGTAAGTTCTATGGTTTACTTAAAATAGCTTTCATGAATAACATACCTGAAATACGAAGTGTGAATTCATCACTAGTATGTCTCATACCAAGAATGGTTGCAGTACAAGTTATGGTACCAGCATCTTTTGCTAGCAAATCATCTTCACTTACAATTTGTGTAGTCTGACCAGCAGGAAAGCACCTCCTCTCACCACGATTATTAACATAACATCCTTCGGTGTTCCACTGGTAGGTAACAGGGGCTGATGGTGGAGGGTACACTATACATGTCAGAGTGACACTACTTAATATGGGATAGTCATATGTGTTAGTAGATCCACTGACTCTTGTACCAGCTGGATTACTGACTATGGTGACTGTGGTCTCACCATCAACAACTGTAAAAACAATATGATCACTGCTATTAACACAAACATGCACACGTGCACACAAACACATGATAGACACTTTTAAATACCTCTTATACATATGGGTGTACTACCACTCCAGCTCTCATCACTTTGACAGGTCCTAGTGTCACTACCAGTTAGCTTATAACCAGTGTTACATGTGAAACTACAAGTGTCTTCATAGGAAGGAACTCCATCATCTCCCAGTGAACAAGTCATAACTCCATTATTAGGATCAGTTAGTGATGGACAATGAACTGCAAGTTGCAACAAAGGTTGAATATACACACATATAGGAATATCTTCATACGTACATGTAGCTTCAATTTTTATAGCCATGACAACATAGTTAAACTTGGACAATCATATGAATCATGCAGTCAAAAACATACATGCTGTCTCTTTCTACACGGGTGCTATAGTTTGTATATACTAAAGACTATGACTGGATTACTAATATGATTGTCCTTTGTACTATAGTTTGTTCAATTATACATATACTTGCAGGTGGATGCCGCACAGCTGATCTTTAGTGAACTGCAGGACTTGTACACACCTAGTTAATGTGATTGCTTTGGGAAAACCATGTGTGTCTGCGTCTTTCTGCCCACATTAGCAAAAAATTTTGCGCTAAAAGCAGCTTGTATGTGAGAAATGAGGGCTGCACAGAACTACCATTAATCTTTCAGGTAGGTAAGCTTTTGTTTTGAGATGGTTTGTTAGTGCCAGCTTGAAATTTGGGTGAAGTAGGTTTCTGAATATGTTACAAATGTGAAATAAATGATCAGTAAATAAAGGACAAATAAGTACAAGTTCACCTGCCCATATGTATAATAATATTTGTTTTTAGTTATTAATATTATATGTAACACTTTCACACCTCAGATCAAAGGAGTTGCCCGGTTCGTATGTAGACCGGTCTACAACTGGGCAGTTATTATATAGACGTCAAGGCCAAAATCGATTGTGGAGATTGATTAATACTCACATGATTAGAATGCACGACTTGGATTTCGCCATGAAAACCACTCAGATGGAGAGCGTTTTGTTATCCTCACCATCCTACGAGTTGAAAACATTGGGCTAAGGTGAAAACTATAGTACATTCGCGTTGAGCTGAATCCTGGGTTGTTGGTTAAGAAGCCATGCAAGATCAAAGGTTTTTAACATAATGTTCATGACGTATTTATTCGTAAGCCCATGTTATGGGCGTGCTCTTAATTGTTGAGAATATGGCATCCAGTGCACCGTCAGCGAGTACGGAGCGAAACCCTCTTGGAAAGAAGTTAAACAGCCAAACGAAGTATCTACTTATGAAACTATGGGAGTACTTAGCAAGAAGCGAAGAAATGTAAAATTTCTATCAACATCACGGAGAGAATCTCGAAGGCCACCGGTATTGTATGTAATGCCTTCTTTGCTGGGTTTTGGCATACATTACGCCACGCAGGGATTTCAAGGACATCCATTGTAAGAGTTAGAATGGAGCACCGCAAGAAAGGCGGTTTATCTATGCCAAGAAAAAGGTACAAAAAGCACTTTGCACAAGCCCGCTCAATTGTAATCGTCAGGTACAAATGTTCACGAGTCCATGTTGATGCAGACAGTTTTGACCGAGATGCCATCAGACAAGATCCATTCATTGTACTGAAGGAAGGAAATCTATCGCTCTCAAAGATTTTGGTAAGTTAAATTTTGAACCCTGGAACTTTGTCACGTACTCCATCTTAGGCCAAACTTAAGAATGATGGTGTTTTCTCTGGGGGTAGAACATAGGTTTAAAGAGTGCTGAGTGATATGGGATTTAAGTACAAGGCAATTAATGACAAGAGGTTAGCACTGAAACTGTTTGTGCTTTAATGTCACTACACGTATACGCAGGGTATGCTATGAGCAGCCCTGCATAGTTCATCAGCATCATACATATTAAAGACAAACGAGGTACAACAGAACTGAAGGAAGACCAGTTGTATATTTGGATGAGACTTGGGTAATGAAGAACTTCTAGAGCAATTCCTCATGCAGTGATAGTGAAGATGGTGATGGTGGTATTAATGAATCTTCTACTAGCAGCAACGGGTCCAAGTCTTATTCTGGGCTTACTTCATCTGATGTAAGATTGTTTGATATTTGCAGCATTGGTGTTACAACTTGGTTTTTGTTTCCCAGGAGTCATCAGGTAGCTGGGATTAAAGTACATGAAAATACAGATGAAGTGTAAGTGTGTGTACTTTAATACAAAATATCATTGCTTTATTGTGCTAGCAGAAGTTGAACATACTATCCCCTGTATATTTAATCAGTGCAGGAGTGTTCAGAAGTCACTACAGGTACTATCAGCCCAAATTCATACAAACAGTATTATTTCATTTGTTGAAACTTTTAGAGTTTTTTGGGAATGTAACTTCAAAAACAAAATGCTGGCTGGAAAAACTGTGTACATCTGTGGCGAAGTGATGAGAAAAGGAGTAAAATGACAAATTGACTAAATGGGAATAGAAGACGATAGGCAGCTGTGTGGTGAATGTGAAGTAAAATACATGTAGTTTGGCTCACTTGCAGGAACACCAATGCTGCATAACAGATTTTGAGCTGTTATAATTTAGTTTTTTCTCTTTTGAGGCTGAAGAAGTTTTTCCCTGAATATAAGCAGGCCACTTATCTTCTAAATACAGTGCAACAGTGGCCCCAGCTCTTCTACTTATGCAACTCTGTTTCATACATACAAAAACTGTTTATTTTTCTTGTAAAAGTGTATTACAGCCTCTTATATAACGGATGGTGAAATCATGCATGTTGAGGGCGGGTGTGTGACATCTGGCTTTGCCACAAACATGTGTCAACATGAACATCAAAGGGCTGCGCTTTATAGGCTTCCCCATTGAAAATGTATGGCGAAACTTGACAGTGTCATAACTGGAGTGCCTTACATTTGAATGAAGCGCTTTTAATATGTTTTTAGCGGGTTGAAAAGCACTACGTATCAATCAATACAGGAGGCCCATGCGATGTAGCAATTGTAAGTTATTAATCGTTTTTGAGGATTCAGCTCAATGCGAACCTACTATAGCGATATAGCTTATTCATCGATCATTTCTACACATTTTCAAATACGGACATGCCCCCATCACAAAGCTACCCCTCTGCATGGAGTAACCACTCTACAAGCAAACTTACCTGTCTAGGCCTTTAGGTCAATTCTGTGACACATGAAACTTCACAGTTAAAAATTAAACCAAAAGATCTTCAAACCATTATGCAACCATAAACACTCATATATGCCTTGTAGTTTCACTTAATACTATTGAACAAATTTTTTTGGCCAAAACAGCTGAGTTATGGCTGTATTATGATGAACCATTATTAATGAAAATTTTTATCATTTTGACACTTTAAAACTCAAAAGGACAGAAATTCCAAATGATAAGGTCATTTTAGTCAATAATTGTTTAATGGACCAATTTTCACATGCTTTGCAAGAAATTATCACAAAAATCTTGTTTTAATGTTTAGGAGTGCTAAAAGTGGTGAGCAGTTAGAGCAATGCTGTACTGTACATCCGAAACACATATACACACTAAAGTTTTTGCAGCAGTGGATACACTGCTATAAATTTTGTGCCACTTTATATTATAAATAAGCTTCCAATAAGGCACAACTACATACCATAAAAATTGTGGTTCTATTTAAAGAACAGTTAGTACTGGTGTTACGGACGTACAACTTGTTTGTACATCCGTAACATACGTCCGTAACATGAATAGGAAACCCACAAGTATACTCCTTCTGAATGTTGTACAACAGCTTTATGATAAACTTTTTTCTTGTCAGCAATAAAGTACTTTAATACATGGTCATAGAATTAGTAGGCAATTATACTGGAATGACCATAAAATTCTTCCAGATCTACTACAATCAGTTGGTAGCAGCCTTATTGTCAGTCACCTTACCACACTCTTTTAATGGCAAATAGAAAGTACTAAGCAGCAAATAAATGCAGTATTCAGGTGACCTTGATTGTAGATGTTTCTATGCATTATCTGCTGTTTGGCAGAGACTGGAATCACTGGATGTACAGAGTGTATCTCCAGGTTGTGGTAGTATCTGATCATGATTTGCTTTGGGAAGTTAGGCTACCAACAGCTGTACAACATGCACCTAGGACACTGTCATTGGAATCGCTTCAGCTAATGCTCTGATATTTTCAAAGAGAAGATGGGCTCTCTAAAAGGGAATGGACCCCTTACCTAGCTTAACCTGAGTAGTCTGCCTCACAACCCACTTGTGAGATTTCCTATTACACTAAATACAGTAATGACCCTTTCTTCGCCAGTTGAAACATGTAAGAACAATTACAATATCCTGTTGTAAAATTATATCAGAAATAATTCTTTTACAGTGTAATGATAAAATGATGTGTACAAACTGTGATTGTATGTCCGTAACAATGGAATGGACCATACATATGTGTATATGCACATGCCTCACTATGCTGTAATGTTCCTCAAATGTTACTCACATGTTAAAATAAGTTATTCTGTGGAACATCTAATCAATCCCTTTCCCCCTCCAAAAAAATAGTAGGATCAAGGATACAAAAGGGTACTGTTGTTGTTAGTACGTCCATAATGCTCCATAATGCTCCATAACAATTAAAGTAAGCAAAATATTTTTACACTATGCTATGGTAAAGTTATGGCAGGTATATATGTCCTTGTGATATTAGTATAGTGAAACAATACTGTATGCTAATAGAGTAAACAGAGGAAGTGTGTAAATGTACGTCCGTAACAATGGAATTGACCTTTAGTGAACTCCCTTCCATAAGTGATTCAATAGCATTGATCAAAACAATAAACTCGCGTAACCTAAATTCTCCGTGATATCTCTAAGATATGTCTGTTTATCATAACCAAACGTAATCATGCTGCTAGCCCATAATCAAAATTTTTAGGTATGCATATATAGTACATCCAGTGGCTGCACGTATTGGCTTGGATGATTGATTGCCCTGTACAGGCTATCAGCCTAATAAGTGTTACATATTAGCTGTAACACGGGACATTCGAGATTTGCTGATATGTATGCCCTCATGTCCGTGTTAAAACTATTACATGTATACTAAATTTGACAAAGAATGCCTTGTTCTTAAAATTTTATCAGTTGAACATTGAATCTGGCTGTGTCCTTCAGGGATCTGCTTTGGGCCGACTACTGTTCTCAATGTTTGATAATGATTTACTTTCATGTGCCATGACTCAATTACAATAACTACAGTACACATGCACATATAGGTACAGGTACGTAAATACTACCTACCTCTTCTACACAAGGTCTCAGTACCACTCCAACTCCCATCACTCTGACAGGTCCTAGTGTCACTACCAGTTAGCTCATAACCAGCGTTACATGTGAAACTACAAGTGTCTTCATAGGAAGGAACTCCATCATCTCCCAGTGTACAATTTAATTTTCCATTGTTAGGATCAGCAAATGAAGGACAAACTATATATGCAAATAACACAATGCAAAATTAATTTTTATTTAGTTGACCTGGACATACATGCTGTAGGTATCTGCAATAATCATACAGTGAGGTAGTAACCACATATTAGGGATAAAGGAGGTTTGCACTTTATCACAAAAAATATATACTAGCCAGAGACCAGCCTCACAATACCTTTATGGTGCCTTGGCAGCATTGGTTAGGTATAACCAAGCCCAAAAGTGCCTTCAGTATGACCTGAAATGTTTCCAGTAAATTGCTACGGAAATCGTAACTTTTAAATTTAAGGCTGCCTAACTGACTGATTGACTGACTGACTTACTAATTCCTTCAGACAAGTTAAACTTGATAATGGTTGAGGATACAGGGAGAATTTTTGCATTGTTCGATATTGCTTCAGCCTGACATGTGCCTTTTAGCATATAATGCACGTATCATGGACTTACCTTTGTCCCTTTTGTGTCCCATTTCTCTTCACAAGATATCAGTTGGTGGTAGCGTGTGATGGCTTCCCTATACATTTGCAATGGGAATTGTCTGTATTTTCTGAAGTGGCTCAATTGAATGCAGAGACATTTCTCATACTGTTCCTCTGTTGTAATGGTGTGTAACAGCTCAGCATAGCAGAAAACAAAGCATAATGGCCACTTGGAACTTTTTGTAATTGATTGTTACCTTGGGGTGCTTGTTCAGATGAAAGTGGATACAATCTTTTGATGCAATACGCACATGTTTATAACCAATTATAATTATGTTTTAAAAAGTAAACAAACAAATGTTAGGAATTTTAAGTTTGATTTTAAAAGGTAGTGAAACAAGGGAGATTGCCTACACCTAAAGATATACTAGTGGACAATAATCTGACTAAATTTGGGAATAGGACAAACTTAATTTCTTGATCTTGCAATAATACAGTGTACTGAATGTAATGTATATCAATAAAATAGAACTTCCTGATACTATAAAATTTAATGAATACGTTACTACTATTTTAAATGATTGTGCTTTTTACATTGCACTGTAAAAAAGGTTATGTGAGGATACATATGCCAAAACCCATTTTATTACCTTTGGTGCATCCACAGTACAAGTAGCCAGCCAAGTTTCCACCCTTTTCTAAAGGTTGAGTGTAAGGCAAGTTTTCAATAAGGGTGAAGGGGAGTAGGACTGGGAGATTATATCTATTCAGGGATCAATCGTAATTGTTTCACCACATAAAAATGTGTATTAGTTAATTCAAAATGGTGACACTCACTGTTGTAGAAGAATTCAATCTGGAAAACAAGCCGGGCCCTACACTGCTGAGACAGTTTATTGCATCAGCAAATCTCACAAGATAAAAAGCTTACCTTGAAACTGTTAGATTTCTAAGGATACTGTTATTCATTATACTTTGTGTATTGAACTGCAACTTCTATGGCTAACAGTTATATACACTGTCACATTGTTTTATAATTTATATAAAGTTGATGTAATTTATATAAAGTTGATGTAATTTATACAAAGTTGTGCATATACGATGCTAATGATGCATATAAAATTATTATAACATTGTGATAGTTACCACAGTCATGATATGTTGCATCCTATAATCGTGAAAGTAGCAAAATTTCACCATCGCTCAGCCCTATTGGGGAGGGCAATAGTCTAAAGAGGAATGCTTAACTAGGACAAACCATGAGTTAATTGGGAGTCATAATTGGTTGAGAAGAATTTTATAGTACATTTTTGATACGACACCACAAGGCTGCAAGACACTTCCAGGATGGACAGGGCTCCACCAAGGCCTCAGACTGAAATTTTCCATGTGACCTGATCTCACCATTTGGTAAGACACATCAGTAGCTGGCATTTGCTATACCACAATGTTAGGTAAAGTTCTAAAGCAGCACGGTGTTTATGATAATGTGACAATGTCCAGACACCATCCAAAATCTGGATAAATTGTATGCATGTCTGACTAAATTCAACTTTGTCTGGAAAGTGTCCTGTCAAAGCACAAGGAAGGAGTGGATGAACTGGTATAACTGTTTATTTTATTATTAATAACTGTCACTAGGAGATACGTAGCATACATTCTTGCAACCCAAAAAAGTGACACTAATGTATGATTGAAAACCTTCTGCTGCATTGAAACTTCATACATAACAGCTACAATAGCAGTACAACAGATTATATGGCTCTAATTGCCCAATTATTGTTCTTCTGCTATGTGATAGGACACAGTAGGCTTTAATCATCCACATGTCCAGTCAATTTAGGTAACTTTCCAGCCAGTTCTGGCTTACAAGGACATTGTGACTGCACAACAGAAAAGTTTTATCATAAGCTCTGCAACATCTGATCACTATAACTTGTGTAAAACCACTCAACTTTACTCCACACATGTGAAAATTTGTATGTAAACTTGCACATATGTATTACATGTGCTCACACATGCTACAAACCTCTTTTACACAAGGTTTCAGTGCCACTCCACCTCCCATTACTCTGACAGGTCCTAGTGTCACTACCAGCTACCTCATAATAAATTTTACATGTGAAACTACAAGTGTCTTTGTAGGAAGGAACTCCATCATCTCCCAGTGAACAAGCCATCACTCCATTATTAACATCAGTCAGTGGAGGACAAGCAACTATAATCAGATAAAACAACAACATTAATACAAATACCTATAAGTACTAGGCCAGAAGGGATCATAAAAATAAATAGTAACGAATCAAGAGAGGTCATTGCAGCTATACTAGTGCACATTTAATTCTTACTTCAGTCAAACGCTAGGTGACTCCCTTCTTTCATTACTGTTTAATGGAGTTTAACTAGTTAAAACAGGTTAATGTTGTGAGATAATTACCTGTGTATGGAATAATATCACTTACCAACAGCTAATAGTTGATGATCAGGTGGATGCAATATGGTAAATGGGTTCCACAATGCAAAGAGGTGAAAGAAGGTTGAGCATTAATCAGGGTGACTCAGCAGACTCACAAACGCATATACCAGAAAGAGCACACAGATAGAGTATGTATCAAGGCCACATGCTGTAAAAAGTCTGTCCCAGCCCAAAGCCCACCCCTAGATTTAGGAGACCACATTCAAATTGGTGTATGTACCGTGTATATATAAGCAGTGCAAATAAAAGAATAACAGAATCATAAACTATAAAATGATGCATATAGTTATATTGGGGGAGGATATGCACCACACTCCGAGTAGACTCGTGATCCAATATTTCCCCAATCCATGAGTAGCTTCCAACTTTAGCTTGAGGTGTGATAGTGTAGTAGGTTTAATAGGATGGCTTTAGAAATCCCTGTGGCTTCAAAGTCGGGAACCCCCAGGTATTATCATCCAAGCCTCATACATTCAGGGGGCTATACATTTAAGTGGTCCTGTTTTTTAAATAAAGGTGAACCATGGAACCCTGCACAACTTACCAAAACAACCACCATCATTAAACGGAGGTTGACAAGAGAATCAGTTGTGTCACATGGCGAACTGTTTGTGTTATTGTATTGACCAACATTAATTTCTATACATAACCTTTTCTTTTTTATTTCACTTACATCGTAACTGGTGAACCCATGCATACAGTATCAAAGGAATGAATGGCACCAGACATACCATAAAGTTAATTTCATCATAGTATGTACCTGGGATTGGAATATGTTTGCTGGAAAATTGTTACCGAATTTAAGAAAGGTGGAACACAGAAGTACATGACTCAAAATAATTTCCTGCAGAATTTTAATATGTGAGAATGTTTATCTTAGTTGTGGGTCAGTCTACCTTGTGAAAGTGTCTTACAGTAACAATGATTTGGCATAACTAATACAGATGATTCCAATCCCAGGTATTAGCCTGTATATCTATGACTACTGAAAAGCCAAGTGGCTTTATATTCCAGCTATGTCCAGTGTTTAAAATGAATACTGTACGAAGCACCTCTGCAATCTATTCGGTTACATAATGTTTAAAATACCTTTAAACCTAATTAATGTTGAGAACGACAGCAGCACCAGACAATCCACCATAGAGTGTGACAGCAAATGGGATCAACGGGCACTAATTAGAATAGCTATGCACTAATAGGAATAGTGACTTTGCGCATGCGCACTAACACGTGATTGAGAAGTAGAAGCTGATGCTAACGCTTGACAACAAAAACATCATGCCGACGAGATCGCAGTCAAAAATGACGCCAGCACAGAAGAAGACCCGGAACACGGAGACGACTTTGACGGGATCACAGTCGAAAAAGACGCCACCGCAGAAGACGCCAGTACAGAAGAAGAGCCGGAATACGGAGACCACTTCTGCTGAATACGAAGACAATTCCGCAGAAGATGCCCCCAGCTGGAAACAAGAGTACTGCTACCGGTACGAAGAGGAAGCGTACAAATAGCGGCAGTAACCCGAGTCTGAAGAGAACAAAAACGGGGAGTTCTTTGGAAGCACGCCCTTTGACAACAGCCGACATTCCGAGGATAGTTGCAGCAGCCGCCGACGCCCACTGGCGCGAGGTACCGGATGCAAGGAAAGGCAGCCGACGCACACATAGGGATGGTAACAGCTCTAGAAGAGTGTCTTCGACAGCACGCCATCAGAGCCGAGACGAGTCGCCCAGCAGCGAATCCCAGTCCAGTTCAGAGGAGGAAGACGCGGAGCACGAAGACTTTGGTAAGTAGTTGCACAACATACTGTACAGTCCTTTAGTATACAGTGTACCCTATATAATGACAACCTATATAGCGTTCTATATAAAGCACACTAGTAATGTTTTGTGTGGTCTCGTGGTAGCTCTATATAAAGCACACCATATACAGTGGCTAACTATGTAAATGCATTAACAAACTTCACGGCAAGCTGCAGCACCAATACCTATATTACACATTATGCTCCCTCGATAAACTGTCTGCATGCAGCCTGCTTTCTCCTATCTCCTTAGCCTTTGATGAGCTTCCTGATGGCGAGCAGATACCTCATGTTCAGGAGTTAGAGGATGACCTTATTAGCATTGACAGCTCCAGCTCAGGGTCTGTCTGCTCATCCAAGAAGCTGCACCCACCAGTACTGATCAGCAACGGCATCCCCCATGTCCCCCCTCAAAGTTGTGAAGCGGGTGGAAGAAGGCCTATTTGTGGAGATAGCAGAACTTCATCCCAATTACCTGGAGTCAGTGGACTTCAACTCAGGTGATCAGCCCACAGGATCACGCAGGCGACCCCCGGAAGTCTTCGACATTGTGAATTTTCGGCATATACATGGCCATTAATGTTTAGTTACGCTACCACTCACCTATTTACGTGCTCTGTTCCTCGGATCTTCATTCTTCACCTCCAGCAATCCATTGATTGAGGAGGGGGTTTGGTAGGTGCCAGGGGGCCTCATCTGCCATGGTATATGGCCTAGGCAATGTTATGTAATTCCAGCGAGGCCAAAGTAGGAAATACTTTTGGTTTATTGATGCTTGGGTAATGAAAGAGTTTAGAGCAGAGAAGCGTCTCTGTCCTAAACTCTTTACAATAGAGGCCAAACGGGAGAACCTAGTGGATAAGGCAGATATCCTAACTGAGGCCCCCTGGCTGTCTCAGACTCCTCTAAGGAGAATGGACGAACTGCTTATAGCAGTAGTAGGTGATGTGTTGACCTGCGGGTCACCACTAATTTGTGTCACGTGGCTTTAGCCAGATTGTGACAGCATCAACACCTGTGCGCAGGTGCCAGATTGTGCTAGTGATCTGGTTGGGAGAGCGTCTCCTGGTAGTGATCTGGATGGGAGAGCGTCTCTGGCTAGCAATCTGGTTGGGAGAGCATCTCTAGTTGGCAGTTTGAATGGGAGAGCGTCTCCTAATAATGATCTGGATGGGAGAGCATCTTCAGGTAGTGATCTGGTTGGGAGAGCGTCTCCTGGTAGTGATCTGGATGGGAGAGCGTCTCTGGCTAGCAATCTGGTTGGGAGAGCATCTCTAGTTGGCAGTTTGAATGGGATAGCGTCTCCTAATAATGATCTGGATGGGAGAGCATCTTCAGCTAGTAATCTGGTTGGGAGAGCGTCTCCTGATACTGATCTGGATGGGAGAGACAAGCAGCTGTTAACAACCCAATTTCCTGATGGCACTCTGAACTGAAGGGGCTTGTCTGTGACTGCAGGCAGGATAAAGAGCATCTCTCCTGACAAAGATTTGAACTGCGAGCATCCCCCAATAGCAATCTCTACTTGTGGTAACAGCTGGCACGGTGAAGGAATCCAGGCTGGCACAGTGAAGGAATCCAGTCAGACCTACAGCTGAAGAACTCGCAACAAAATGCATATGATAGTACAGTCTTTCATGTAAATGTTTAGAGTACAACAACAACAACAACAACAACATTATGTGTCTACTTAGCTTGCTCCACTGCTTACCAGGGCTGAGCGATACTACCGTTTTAGCGATATATCGCGATGTTTTGAAAGTATCGATATCGCGATATTTTGTTATTAACTATCGTGATACCATGCCTGTACATTACTGTCATTAAAATCCATTTGTTATGCAGTAGTAGGCTAAGAATTCTTGTAAATGATAAAGTCCACCCGTCTGGTTTCCCCTGCAGAGAGGTGTGAACACCGTACCAACCTCAAAGCATGTGTTACAATAACTGTTACTGTAAACAAGGATGATAGTGGCTAGTTTGTTATCACCTATAAGGACTTCCTGCAGGAATGCTGAGCAATAAGCTATGTAGCACCAGCTATGATTGACTTATTGGTAAGTATCGTGAACTATTCAGTATCGTGAATAGTGGCTTTAGTATCGATCGTGATACCAAAATGGCAGTATCGCTCAGCCCTAATGCTTACACTACATATGTATGTAAGTACCACTATTGACAATGGGATACTGACTAGAATTTTTAACTGCCAACATACTATGCCAATTAACATAGAGTACCTGTGTGTAGTGAAGTTTGTGAACTGTTCAGTGGGTAGGGACAGGGTGGGAAGATTTGTTACAACAGGTATGAATTACTGCCAACGTGTTCTGCTCACTTTGTTGCGCATGCGTTGTTCTTATTAGAGCCCACTGTTGCATGCTAATATTTTGGGTACTTGCGCAGCCTGCGCTTCACAACATTAACTGTGTTTAATAACTTAAACTTTATTTAATGTTTAGTTACGCTACCACTCACCTATTTACGTGCTCTGTTCCTCGGATCTTCATTCTTCACCTCCAGCAATCCATTGATTGAGGAGGGGGTTTGGTAGGTGCCAGGGGGCCTCATCTGCCATGGTATATGGCCTAGGCAATGTTATGTAATTCCAGCGAGGCCAAAGTAGGAAATACTTTTGGTTTATTGATGCTTGGGTAATGAAAGAGTTTAGAGCAGAGAAGCGTCTCTGTCCTAAACTCTTTACAATAGAGGCCATAGGTAGGTCATGATATGTATTATGTATATCGTGATCTACCCCCCCAAGCATCAAGGTTATTTATTTAGACCATGCAATGTGCAGAAATGATGATGGTGGCAACATCTAGTAATATGCAAGATAAGCTATGCTTGCAGCATACAGAAGATGATGATGATGTGCAAGCTGAGCAACGGTGACATACAAAACAAGCAGTGGCAGTGACATACGTTGGTATACGGACAAGCAATGGTGACGACATACATATCAAGCGTGACAACGTAAACATTAGGAAGACATAACGTACGCGCAGACTAACATGCAACTAACATGCAACTAACAACCCAATGGTGTGCCCCGTACCAATTGCCTGGCAAAGTTGTGGAACACATCCTAACCACAGAACTACAGATATATGACGAAGACACTGTATCGTGTACACATTAGAGCAAGCACTGTGTTTTGAAACAATTCCTGTTGAAGATGCATAGGTTGAAGTTTCCTTTAATGACAATAAAATGGACTTTTCTTTGGGACTATTATAAGACTCAAGGGGTATGGTGTGTAAGAAGCTGGCACAACACCATGAAACTACTATGCAAAGTTCTAACATGTACTTGGCTGCTTTTCAACATACAATTTATGATAACCATGTGTTTGTGTTGTTGTTTTTACAAAGCAACTCTTATTATTTCACATTTTACTGGGGGTGTACCAATAGAGAAATTTCTGAACCGATCCAATATAAAGCGATATACTGAGTCAGAACACCGATACCGACCCAATATAATAAAGTGCAGCTATACATTTAGATTAGAGGAAACTGAGAAACTTTAACTTGCCAGTAGTTCCAAGTCCTAACAATCACTGCCAATGGTTGATTGCCTGTGGTGGTGTGGCCTCAATTGACAGCCCCAATTAACAGCCCAGGCCGTGAGGCACCCACAAGTTTATTTATTTTTTTATTATTATTATTTAGTGCGTGCTCCCACCAAGATAAGTCCAAATCACTCCGTATTTTTAATGGCTTGTAGCAGGAGCTCACAAGCGCCGAAGGCGCTAAGGAGCGCGATACTAGTGGTTCCAACATTTGACTAATTACTTAAACCTCAGTCCACATAGGGCATTCATCCTATATTCACTGCTACTCAGTGGTTTATTGCATCATCACTTTTAAGCTGTTAATTTTCAAAGGAAGCCATGATGAGTCTAAGTACTTGTGTGCTATTTGTAAACTAAAAGGGGGCTGAACAACTCTTAACAATGAACTAAGTAGCCATATGTTTTGTAAGCTCTCTGTGCTGTACTGAGGACCAGAAACGGAGTTGTGTTGAAATAATTCTTTTAATTACCCTACCAGTATTACTGACACTATGGCTGCATATTAACTGCTAGCACCTGTTAACATAACCAAGCACAGCCCAGGAAATTACTGCTCTCTTTATAAGGACATGTTTCATTAACAAAAGATAGAACACAGCTATATCCTGAGTGTCACGCTCCCACAAGCTTCTGCTTGTAGAGATGGCTGGTTGTTTCAAGCTGTGTTTCTAGTTTATTCATCCCATGGTTACTTTTTTTTTTTATAGCACTCCACTATGATCATTTTTGTATGGTTATAACAAAGAATGTTTGCTATGCGCGTATTTCTATGGCTTCTCGTAGCGTAGCACTTCTTTTCAAGGATAAAACTACTGTTTCCCCAGCTTTGTTTGCTATATAACAGAGGGTATAATGCGGCTTTACCATGGCAAAGACTATTTCGGTATATTATATTGATTTTGGCAGCTATATTGAGACCAACCGATATTGGCAAAAGACGAAATCGCCATATTGGCCACTGATACGATGTACCGGTACATCCCCACTGATTGTATACAAATATATACAGTGTGTGTGGGGACAGTGTGCAAGATTATACTAGTACACCAATTGGTGTTATACTGTTGCTTACCCGATGCAGCATCTTGTTTGAGGCCGTTTCGCGATAGTCGTGGTTGTCCTCGAAGATTCTAATTGATGCCCACCACGTGATTTCCCTGCATTTTTGTTGATTAGGTGGCGTCCGACGAACTGGTTATGGTATGAGGTGGAGCTGTAGTTACTGTTGGTATTGAGTCCAGCGGCGTCAGAGCTGTCCCAGGCGACCGCGACACCGTGCGTGGGCCAAGGTAAGCAACTTGTGGAAACGACCCTGAAGATGGCTACTAGCATTGTAGTATCGCATCTTGTCGCGTCGTCGTCCTGTCCGGAATACTTGTTCCATTAGGCGGCCCTTCCTCCGGCGTGAAAAAGCTTTTCGCTTGTTCAATCCAGCAGTCGACCTTCCCAAGGACGACGACCCTCCCTTTCCTCAGTCGGCGATAACTACGAGTATTCATCTTGAAGATTAAAAGCCACTGTAACTGGCAAGATTTGTTACAACAGGTATGAATTACTGCCAACGTGTTCTGCTCACTTTGTTGCGCATGCGTTGTTCTTATTAGAGCCCACTGTTGCATGCTAATATTTTGGGTACTTGCGCAGCCTGCGCTTCACAACATTAACTGTGTTTAATAACTTAAACTTTATTAATATCTCGCTGTAAACCAAAACGCATCGCTGACTTGATCGGCTATCAAAACATTATAATCGGGGCTTCTCAGCTCTGTCATGAGAGACAATGGATCCTGTATGTCCGCCGCTTTCGCCACAAAGCATCTCCTTCCCACACCAAACAGTGGTCTGTAATTGACATCACCATCTGGAACACAGCATTCCCAGACAGGGAAATCAGAAGGCACCAGGCTCAGGGCCCCAACATTCACCCACCTCCCCCTCAATTACTCTCAGCGACCACTTCACCAAAAACCAGCCCCCTCCCAAGAAAATGGCAATCTGCTTAGATTGGAATGATAGCCCCAATGGGTGCACTCGGACAGCTTGCCGTTATGAACACGTGTGTTACAGATGTGTTCACAGCCCCAATGAGCAAGATAGGCAGTATAAGGCATCCCAATGCCCAGCTACCAAACGTGTAAACAAGTAAGCCGAAAGACGACCCCTGATGCCGTAAAGTACTCAATTTACTAACGACTGTGTTTTTTTTTTGTTTGTCTGTTTTTTCTGGAACTACTCTGCTTACTCGCACAGCACACCACTTTAGGTAGCTATTGTGTTTGTTTCATGGTTTCTTATTAAATTTGAGTATCCACCCAAATATGAAAAAAGCATGGGTGTTGCTGCATCGGCATGAGAATGTTAGATATCCAGATTCAATTAGCACAAACATGCACACATACAATTAGTAGCTACATACACATACACACACAGACATATATATATACACGTATATATCGCCATCTTCCCCTCTGTAGTGATGACAGAGGAGCACATTATTGGAGTCCACACTGAAGACGTACGTTGTCTCTACACCGCTGAGGGTAGACCATTGGAAAAGGATGTTGACAAACCACCCAAACAGGCCACTAGTGGATTTCTTCATCACTGGACTAACTGAGGGGTCTCGTATCGGTTTTAGAGATCAATCAACACCACTGAAGTCAACTAAATGGAATTTAAGCTGTGCACTCCAGCACCCAGATGTAGTGCAGACTTATCTGACTGAGGAAATGGCACTCGGACGTGTAGCTGGCCCTTTTCCAAAATCCGTAGTCCCACAGGAACACGTCAGTCGGTTTGGGGTCATCCCTAAGAACCACCAGCCTAACAAGTGGAGGCTAATAGTCGACCTCTCTCATCCTATCGAGGGAAGTGTTAATGTAGGAATCCCCAAGACGTTGTGTTCCCTGAAGTACATTACGGTAGACTCGGTAATTGAACATATCAAGCAAATTGGCCAGGGCACACTGCTGGCAAAAGTAGACATCAAGAGTGCCTTTCGCCTTCTACCGGTTCACCCAGCAGACCGCCATCTCTTAGCTATGAGATGGGATCAGCACATATTTATTGACACCTGCCTACCCTTTGGACTCAGGTCTGCCCCCAAGTTATTCAATGTTCTGGCGGATCTACTGTCATGGATACTTGAACAACAGCAGGTCACACCAGTACTCCACTACTTGGATGATTTCCTGACGATGGGCCCCCCACAGTCCCCCACATGCTCTAATCACCTATCTGAGATCAAGGATATATGCTCTACGCTGGGAATTCCCCTGGCTTTAGAGAAGGTTGAGGGACCTTCAGATTGCTTGACCTTCTTAGGGATTACACTCGACTCCCAAAGCATGCAGGCATGCTTGCCCGATGACAAGTTACAACGAATCCGCCTCTAAGTTGCTTCCTGGTTAACTCGAAAGAAAGCAACTAAAAGAGAGATACTTTCATTGGTGGGCCTTCTACAGCATGCTACTAAGGTAGTATCCCCAGGGAGGACATTCTTAACCAGAATGTACAGCACAGCAGCTCGCCTCAAGCGTCTGTCTTATTATACTTGCCTTAACACAGCCTTCCAGTCTGATTTAAGATGGTGGCACCTCTTTGCCTCTTCTTGGAATGGTCGCAGTTTCTTCAGTTGTTCTCTCCCTGACCACGAGATACTCACCAATGCATTGGGAACCTGGGGCTGCGGTGCAGTCTTTGGGACTCGGTGGATGTAATTGGCGTGGTGCAACGAGTAGTCACGAAGGGACATCATGACCAAGGAGCTTGTCCCAATAGTTTTAAGCTGTGCCGTATGGGGGCCTTTACTATCTGGCTACAGAGTAGAATTCAAGTGCGATAATTGGAGCATCGTTGATTCTATTTACAAAGGTTCTTCCAAGGAACCAGTTACCATGCATTTGCTGCGATGTCTCTGGTTCTTCTCTGCTCATTTCGACATCAGAGTAGTTGCTTCCCACATCCCTGGAGCAGTAAACATTACCGCGGACCAGCTCTCAAAAAATAAAGCAATGGAATTTCTTCAGGCAAACCCTCATGTCTCCAGAATCCCTGTGACGATGCCAACACCCCTTTTAAAACTGGTATCACCCCAAAAGCAGGACTGGACTTCACCTTCTTTTCTGCGCCACTTCAAGCGAACCATGAACAGACTGCAGATCCACTCCTAGTAATCTGAATGCACCAGACAAACACCTCACACATAACTCAATGTATGTTATAACTGTATACTGCACTTAGCCGCACGGTGTCTTTGTTCCCAAATGTATGATTGCATACTGTTCATTGAGAATGTTAATAATAGAATGTATTAAGTGCACACTGCTTATTCAGAATAAATTTTTTTTTTAAATGCATAAGGGCACACTGTCATGGGGAATGTTTTAGATCACTGCTGGTCATTCACCTATAGGTGGCTACCAGCAGAATACCCACATCCGTGGGCTCCTCAGCAAAGCCCAAAAGCTCCTGCAAACTGGCTTGTCCAAGTCAAGCAGATCCACCTACATGGCTGGTCAAAGAAGATATCTTCACTTCTGCAAGGCAGTAGGAATTAAGCCACTCCCTGCATCCGAAGGTGCTCTGACGCTGTTTACAACACACCTGACAGTTTCCAATGTTTCCCATGGAACCATTAAAGTGTATTTATCAGCAGTTAGACATTTGCACATCTGTAAAGGACTGCACGGCCATTTCAGCCAACAACTGACACCCCTGCTTCACCTCATCTTGAGAGGCATTAAAAAGCGTCAGGCTGATGTTCACTCAAGGAGGAAGCGTCTCCCAATCATCTTTCAGCTACACAGAAAAATCAGACATCTCCTGTCTAAACAACCCACCTATGACAACACCACCCTGTGGGCCATGTGCTGTCTTGTGCCTTCTTCGGCTTTCTAAGAGTCAGTGAATTCACGATCCCCTCAAAGGGCTCATACAACTCATCCCGCCACCTCTCACTTCAAGATGTCATGGTTGACAACAGAACCAAACCCCACCTACTTCAACTGTTTCTCAAGCAGTCAAAGACGGACCCATTCGAACAAGGTGCACAAGTCTACGTCGGTGCCACCAACACAACTATTTGTCCAGTTAAAGCAGTGCTATCTTAACTGGCAAGACGAAATAGTCGCCCAGGCCCTCTTTTCATCACCAAGGAAGAAAAAGGCTGGACAAACTCTATGTTCCGCTCAGCTCTCCAAAGCCTTATGGGGAAACTGAAGTTAAACAGGCACCACTATAATACCCATAGTTTTCGTATAGGAGCAGCAATCTCGGCATCACTGGCAAACATCTCAGACACCCACATCCAGATGCTAGGTCGCTGGAGAAGCAATGCCTTCCAGCGATATATCCGGCCTCCACCCACTGAGGTAGCTAAACTCTCCAAAGTCAATTGCTACTGGGAATCAGTAGTACAACTAAACTACACAAACAGTTTTCTTTCGTTAGAGTATACATACTATGGAGTTACCCAAGTGCAGACTTCAAATTGTATGAATGTACATAATAATCATGTAAATATAATACATGTTATCAGCTGTGGGTGATGCCATACCTCTGCATCTGGATACCAGGCACTCACACAGGAACTTTGATACTTGGGTAAAGGAAACACCTCCTCTCTATGTAGTTATGGAGGGTCTCCTTTTGTGGCTTAAGGGAAGGTACTTGGCACACAGAATGCCTCTGGATGCCAAATCCCTTCCTGGCCCAAGTATCGAGAATTGTTTCAGAAGTATAGGGCCTTAGATATTTGACCTCAAAAAAACTAGAAAGAAATAATTTTAAAGAACCAAACATGGCAATTAGGGCAAAGTACATTTACCAAACCACCACCACAAACATCAGTTCGTGGGAGGCGAAGAACTTCTACTGGACTGGCATCTTAGGAGCAAGGGCACATAAGAAAGGTTAGTCAAGTGACCAACATTAAATAATGTTTAAAATACCTTTAAACCTAATTAATGTTGAGAACGACAGCAGCGCCAGACAATCTACCATAGAGTGTGACAGCAAATGGGATCTACGGGCACTAATTAGAATAGCTGTGCACTAATAGGAATAGTGACTTTGCGCATGCGCACTAACACGTGATCGAGAAGTAGAAGCTGACGCTAACGCTTGACAACAAAAACATCACTCACCTCCCCCTCCCCCTCTTCATACCTACTGCCATACTTCTGGCTCGGTAGTACCAGAACTGCTATAAATCAATCAATCAATAATAGCAAATAAAGCAATTACAATGTGCTTCTGATATCAGGACCTCACACCTACAATCTGTCATGGGGTACACTGTTACAAATTTATGTTTCCATATACCGTTGCTCAATAGGTAATTTTATGCCACCTTACTGCAGATGCATATGTGCATATATGTATGGCTAACTTGTGTTGTACTCATTAGCTACAGATTAGGCCACTCAAACAGGAGAATCGATGTGCGACTCCCCAATGGGTCAATGTCAGCTCCTTCAAAGGTGGTGTTGATGGGGCCGCTCTCAAGGAGCATCATCAATCACCTTGTCTACAGAGAGCTCCAGCCTAGCATTTGTGCTGTCTCTCAGCCGGAGTGTTGGCCTCGTCCTCCTTTGCGAGCATGGGCTAGCTCCACTCAAACAGGAGCGTCAATGTGCGACTCCCCAATGGGTCAATGTCAGCTCCTTCAAGGCGGTGTTGATGGGGCCGCTCTCAGGGAGCACCATCAACCACCTTGTGCACAGAGAGCTCCAGCCTAGCATTTGTGTTGTCTCTCAGCTGGAGTGTTGGCTCCATGCTCCTTCATGAGCATGGGTCAGCTCCACACATGTCAGAGGGTGCATCAGCATGCTGTCACATGGTGGCAATGCTGGTTGTGCCGCGCTGACGCAGAGCTTACCCACAGCTCTAGCTGCACTTGCAGCCTGATAGGAGGAATGTGATAGTACTGCGCCCAATTAGGACGGTTGCCATATACTTATAAGTATATTGCCAACATAGATGTGGCTTAAGGGAAGGTACTTGGCACACAGAATGCCTCTGGATGCCAAATCCCTTCCTGGCCCAAGTATCGAGAATTGTTTCAGAAGTTTAGGGCCTTAGATATTTGATCTCAAAAAACTAGAAAGAAATAATTTTAAAGAACCAAACATGGCAATCAGGGAAAAGTACATTTACCAAACCGCCAACCACAAACATCAGTTCATGGGAGGAGAAGAACTTCTACTGGACTGGCATCTTAGGAGCAAGGGCACATAAGAAAGGTTAGTCAAGTGACCAACATTGATATGTAAAATACAGATAATTCATAAATATGATTGTCAACAAGAAGCCATTGACACACTACCCACAAATCAACACTTACATGTGTGTGTGTATGTGTGTGTGCGTGTGTATGTGTGTGTGTGTGTGTGTGTGTGTGTGTGTGTGTGTGTGTGCGTGTGTGTGTGTGTGGAGGGGGGGAGAGAAATGTGACAAAAAGTGGACCCAAAGGCAAGTCTATGATGCATGCATAGTAACCACTGCAATAGGTAAAAATGCAAGTACGTATGTAAGTGATTTCAAACAGTAAAGTAATCTAGCTTGTATAATTCATCCTAGCTATGTTTGGCTGAAGACACTAATTAACTAAGGTGGACATTAGTAGATCACCTAATAATACTAGTGTTGAGTGATATTATTGATAGTTTGATACTCATAATCAAAAAATCACTATTGCAATATGATAATTAGAGCTAACTATTGTGATATTGCTGTAGGATTACTAAAAAAAATGTTACACATTGCCACTTTATTTAACCAGTGTGCGAAATAACTTTTTAGACATGTGCTGACACACTGTCAGGACAACATGAAAGTTGCGTGGACAGAAACCAATTTTTCCGGACGTTTAATTTCTTTTGTGCTTCTCCTTTCCTATATGTGTTTTGCCAAATTATTTGTTTTCAAGCACTGCGGTCACCAATGCACTGTACAACTGATTACTACTCGTCCACTAACTAACAGTGACAGATCAGACAACACAGCATTTTAGGGTTATAAGAACTGCTAAAAATTCATTGCTGTTACAGGAGAATTTGTCAAAGGAGTCATTAGGAAATTACCTTAGTAGTACTATATAGCTAATGTAGTCAAACTTTACTATTGAAATAGTGTCTTTATCAATTGTATTAAAAATGGACTTCGTTCTAACTCAAAATACAAGTTGAGTGTACAGATGAATACCACAAGTAAAAGCTAGTAATGGCTAAAGGGTTGCCAAGTAACTAAGTCAAATAGGCTAGCACAACATGTGCACTGTAACCTGTTGGTCTCTTGGGCATGGCAACCATAAACACGTAACTCAATTACATGCTAATGCCACTGTGTTTGGCCTCCCTCCTAGCCAAATATCACACTCTAAACTCTGTGCTAAACCTTGAAAGGACTCTATTTCCGGACAAATTCAATTATGGACTGACAACTAGTGTAATTGACCAGAAATTGTCAGTGTCCAGACTTTTATTTCATGCACTGTTGATTGAATAAAGACCTGTGCTGTAAATGTTCTTTCATTTTAGTTAGTTTTGAGACCTGAATGGCTCACAACTTGGCCTAATTCATCCCTGCCCTTTCTTCTTTAATTTTTCAAAACAGCCTCTTGCCCTCCTCTACACCTCCCACTCCTTTTGGAGCTTGCCTGGCACAGTCAATATTGTATTAAAAATATCTAAGACCTAGGTGTTCCACTGTGAATGCTCTTGAAGGTAAAGAATACGTGTGAAAATTTGGTACACATAGCTTCAACCATTGGTGAGCTGCAACACACCAAATACTTAAAACTGGAATTTCTCAATACTTTAAATAAGTGACAAGACTGGTTTTCCCAGACTAGGTCACAATTGCAAAATTTTTAGACACCCTCATAATTAATTACCTAATTAATTAAGCTATGATATTTTATAGTAGTAACCCAAATCTGTAAATTTACTTTTCTATGGGTGATTTACACCCCAAGGGAAGGTAAATCTATACAATTTTATAGCTAATGAAAATGATCATAACTTTAAAATGAAATTACCTATTGACTTTAAATAAAATTCAGGTTGTTTCTTTCAACAGGTACCAATTAAATAATACATCAGGAAGAGATAATAACAAAAGTGGGCATTTAAAAAGGACAAAAATGGCCATAAATGTCACAATGGTCAAATCCACAATGGCACTAAATACATACAATAGGGATACTATTTATGTGGAAAGTTTCATGGTTATATGAAAAGCATACAAATTTTTGGATATGCCATATTTGAATTGTTAATCTCGGTCCTACTACACACTTACTCAGTACACAATTTGTATTTACCTCTTCTGCACAAGGCCTCACTGCCACTCCAAGTCTCATCACTCTGACAGGTCCTAATGCCATTGCCAGTTAGCTCATAACCAGTGTTACATATGAATTTGCAAATGTCTCCTTCATAACTCCCTCCAGTGGTATACATGGATCCATCAAAGCATGTCATTTCAAGACCATCACTTCTAGGCACTAATGTAACACACTGGGTGTCTAAATAAGGCAAAGTTGGAGACATGAAATGTTTATACAGTTTGTATATATGAAGAGTACACAATAAAAGAGCCCTAACAGTGTCTTCTTGCCTGCAGATATACTAATGGACTTTATTCATAAACAAAAGAATGGAACCTAACATGCCATAAAATTAATTTTGCACCTGACAATGCATTCCAACAATTCATTACTGAAAAGTTAAATGGCCATTACTCTTTGCTTTCAGCTATGTTCTGCCTGTTACTACAAATGAATAACAGCATCTCTGCAATCAATCCAGTTGCTACAGAAAATACTAGCCAGAAGTGTGCCAACTGGCCGGCAGAAAATTCCGCTAAATGAAAAAAAATTAAAATTTGTAGCTACTTATTGTGTTTTAGGTAACACTGAAGGCACTTTTGGGTAGTTAACCAATACTGCCAAGGAGCTGTGAAGGTATTGTGGGGCTGATTTTAATTGGTAGTCATAATCATGCATTAAGATTCATGGTAGTGAATCGTGCGGCTAAGAAAAGTAGGGCACATGATTGCCATGAGTTATTTACACAAACGATTAACTGTAATAGAACGAACACCTAAAACATACCTTTAAACTATTCTTTTGTAAAGATAAAAAAAAACCTCGTGATACAACAAAACCTTTGGTATATTGTTATATAAGCATATTACTAAGTAAATAATCCCTGTTATATTTAGTAACACCGCATGAAATTTTTAAGAAACCATATGATTTCTTACCAACCCCTACTATTTAGTACTATCGTACTATATGATAATAGGTCTGAAGTAACTAACACAGCCCACAATACAGCATCATTTCAAGGGACACCAGTATGTGACAAAATAATAAGAAGTTTGGGAAATGGTCTTCACTCAATCTGTTTACTGGTGGTTTAAATGGTGACCAGAAGCCATACCGTACTGAGGTTGCAACACCAACAAGTACCTGCCTACTTGTACCAAACTACATTTTTTGGTTGTGCCACTTCATGTCCCAAGCTATGATGCAATACACACAATAACCGTTGGAGCTGTTGTGACAACCAAAGGTGGCTTGTATGAAACTATTAGCTTTATGCATTAATTTTTTTTGTCTTGATTGATATTACTCAGTGACAAAAATATGTGATATCCTAAAACAAAAACAGCCTTGGGGCTGTAAAAAAGGGCACTGCCAAGCAAAGTAGGATCAATCAAACAAGCTTTTTCAACATGACTGGTACGAACAAGGACTGATATCAAGTTGCGGCCAAGTAAATTGGAATATTACCATGATCAATCTGTTAAACAACTGGTAAGAACAAGGACTGATATCAAGTTGTGGCCAAGTAAATGCAGTGAGCTGTCATACAGTAAATAAGGAAAAAGTAAACAATCAAGTATAAGGAAAATATAATTGGGTAGGAATCAGACACAAAAAAGTGATGAAACTACCTATACGCCTAGAGCTATACTATAGTGGACATTTAGTCTCTACTTTAGTCATGGATATACTATTATGAGAAGTTAAATTCCACTATAGTACAACTGCAAGTGTATAGGAAACCCCTTGCTTAATGGCTTTATTTCTATATATGATCCCTACTCAATTGTACAAATTTATTCCATGCAAAATAGCCAAGCTGTAAAATGGTTGAGGCCTTCAAAACCTTGGGTAAAAGTTATGAAATCAAGGTAGTGGCCAAGAAATAGCTGCAATGATGATTATACTAATAAACCTTCATAATGCACACAGCCGTTAATAAAGATTATTAGCATTAACATCATTGCAGATACATATATGTATCTCTTGGCTACCACTTTTGATTTTGTAGCTTTCCACCCAGGCTTTTAAGGCTACCTTTTTACCAGTTGCTTACTTGCTTCCCCATAGCCAGTCATAAACTGGCTTTGAGATTTGTTTACAACCAATTTCTACAGATATAATGATAATTATGGAAGACAGAAGTTAAAATAGTATTGGATTGCAGCTCATATTTGGTTATTTGCACTTATTTTCATAATACTCTAATAGAGCACACATTTTTAGGACTTCTAATAAAACATACATACATAGAGCATTCGAGAACAATGTAGGTTAATGAAATTATAAACTTTCACATTTATTTAACTTACTGTATAATGTATAAGGTAGAAACAAGGTCAGCTGATCAGCTGACAGAAGCAGTTCAGTGGTGAAGGTTTTGGGATATATGGGTATGGAGGTACCTGATTCAAACCTTGGACAACTTTTCAACATTTTCATGCACTTTTAAACATTCTTGGTGACTTGGTTCTATTAAAGTACTTCAATCTCACAACTTTACACCAAGTTGATTTTCTCCTTGCAACTTCATAGCTGTCACTGCAAATTCTTTTAAACCACAAAAGGTTTGAGCTATGTGATGGTTAAACTACAAACAGATTAATTTTCAAGTTATTCCCATAACTTAGTATATTAGTTAGCCTTAATAAGTCCTTAGAGTAGGCCAAATTTCAAAAAGATCTACAGGCATGTGCATTGTGGTATCATGCAGTATGATAGTACTGTATAGTAGGGACCACAAAAGAGTAGGTGTGGCCCACGAAATAATATCACCCAAAAACCAGCCTCAATTTTCCTATATGACGATAAGGCAGTATTGGTTAGGTAAAACTAAGCCCAAACAAGCTTTCAGATCAACCCAAAACACTTTCAATAAGTTGCTACAGAACTTTTAAAAAATTTATTTAACAGAATTTTCTACTGACTGAGTAAGTAAGTAACTGACTGATGCCTTCAGACAAGCGTAACTTGATAACGACTAAGGCTACGGGCTTTATTTTTTCACTGTTCGACGTCGCTTCGGTCCGACAGGTGCTTTTTGGTATACCGCAGTATGTATAATGCATTCTTCATGGAGTTACCAGTGTCCTCCTTTGTGTCCCATTTATCTTTGCTGACAGCGAAAAGTGTCAATTTGGCGGTAGCACGTGATGGCTTCCCTTCGAAATGGAAATCGTCCGTATTTTTCATAGTAAGTGGCTACTCTAATTGCAGAAGTGCTTTCCAAACAGTTCTTGATTTGTACTGCTGTGTAACAGGTTGAACATAGCCGACAACGAAGCGTAATGGATACTTTACTTTTCAGACGATCATTGATACAACTGGGGCGCATGGCACCATTTCTTTCTTTTGGTATGCATGGATTGCAGAATTGCTTTTCGAACAGCTCCTGATCCAAAATGCTGTGTAACGGGTTGGGAATAGCTGACAACAAAGCGTAATGTATACTTCACTTTTCAGACAATAATTGGGGAGAGCGGCGCCATTATGTGTGGGTTCACCAAGTCATAATAATTATTTTACGCAAAAAGTTAACAAACAAGTACACAGAAAAATTTGGAATTTTCAACTAGAGTAGAGACCATAGTATATCGATAAAAAGTACTCAAACAAGCTGGATTAGTGCACGATATTAAATCACAGTAAAACAATAAGAAGTGTTATATTCCTACTGTGCTCAAGATACCATAATGGAAATGCACAGTAGGGATATAATACTTTGTATTGTTTTACTGTTATTTAATATCGTGCACTACTCCAGTTTGTTTCAGTACTTTTTATCGATATGCTATGGTCCCTACTCTAGTTGAAAATTCCTGTGTACTTGTTGTAAAGTGTGTAAAACAATCTAAGAAGACATTTCATGAATGCATACGGAAATCTTCCTCAAACTTGCTTTGTAATGTGCAGAAATGGAAGACATTTTCAACATAAAACTCATTTCATTTGGAAAAGGGAGCACAGATCTACATATACATGAAAATTGCATTTTATTTCTTCTGAGGTACATCATCTCAACCAAAAGGTTTCATACGTTCATTCAAACAAGGGAAATGTAGGGAGCCAAGTTATTATACTATCTGTATAGCATGCTATGCAATAGTTTAGCTGGTTTAGTTCACATATGCAAATAGTAATACTTTAATAGTACTGTTGATATAACACACAATGAGGTTCATTCACTTAGGACATTTTTGCCAGACTCAGAAACAACAGCATACCATAACCCAACCCACTTACTAATTCTGAAACTGATTACTGGATGACGTAGACCAGAGCGATGGTCGGCATTATTAAGATCAATTGATGTAGCAGTAGAACCATCAACATCATCAAATTGATACTGTGCATATCCAACTGTCTCTATGCTCTTCACTCTGTAACGAGCATTAGGTGGATGATAATATCCTATAATATCTCCTGACTGAACAAGTATTCTGTTATTACCAGTGAGAGGAATGTTTGCTTCTACGTAAGTTAACCGAACAATGTGATTTTCATCAACTTGAACTTGAGCAATTTTAGTATAAATTGTTGAATCCTGCGATGATGGTCTCCATACTTGTATGTAAGGGTAATTATTCCGATCTTTATCAGGTGTTAATCTGACTCTGATTCCAGTTATTCTGACATTACAATGGAAACTGAGATGTGGAACAATTCCTAATCTGTTATGATTCATTTCATACAAACCAATTCGTTGAACATTGACATTTTGTATACAGCTCTGTCCACCAACTAAATGTAAAATATACAGCAATTACAACCATAAATAGAAGGTGGTTACAAGCACAGCAGATAGCACCCAACTTATAAGCAGTTTGTGATGCATAGTTAATTTCAAGTAACAAGAACTATATACATTCATGTCTTACTTAATTATATTTCCTGGTAGTATTTATAATGGTTGTATTAGACCATTGATAATGTAATCATTGATAATGTACATAGGTATCATATAGATAATGACGGTGGGGTAAACTACATGCTTGTGCATACTAAAACTTTTGATTGTGGGTTACAGCAGGAGTGCATCGAATCCTATGGACAAGGGAGCATGTAACTCCATACATTACCAATACTACGGGCAAAATTCAAACATGGCATCCAGTGTTACTATGTATATAATTGATTACATCATTCTTAAGCGCAACAGGGATACACTGAATGGGCTGCTACTCTATCATCTTATGTAAGGCTGCTTTGATAGGAAGATCGTCGAGTTGAAGGTAGAGCTTGGAATAGTCAAGTGGAGTGATTTCACGTGATTAGTGACTGTAGAAAGACTGTTCTGCTAAGCGTGTGCTACTTTTACTCAGTCGTACCATTGGACAGCTTCACTTTGTCGCAGCGGAAACGTGATGTACTCGAGCGTGCGCTTCTGCATAATATCCTAATTAGGAAATTTAAAAATTTACTTATAGTACACAGCAGCCATGTTTGAATTTCGTTGTTTATGGAGTTACATGCTCCCTTGTCCATAGGATTTGATGCGCTCCTGGTTACAATATAAGCAATAAGTGCATGTCATAATGAAGTGTATCTGAGTTTGTAAATAAATCATAGCTGTGAGTATATTGTAAAGAGTAATGGCTCAATCCATTGACAAAAGTATTGTTACACAATTCACCTACATAAATAAACATACAAAAACATTTCTTACCTCTTCTACACATGGTCTCACTGCCACTCCACCTTCCATTACTCTGACAGGTCCTAGTGTTACTACCAGCTAGCTCATGAACAGTGTTACATGTAAAACTACAAGTGTCTTCATAGGAAGGAACTCCATCATCTCCCAGTGAACAAGTCATCACTCCATTATTAGGATCAGTAAGTGATGGACAAGCAACTGCAAATTACGACAAAAGTAACATATACATTTGTAACTGCAACTCTCAGTGTATATATTTATATGTACCACTTTCACACCTAAGATCAAAGGTACCCCCGGGCTACATTTCGTACGTAGCCCAGCTAGCCGAGCTACATACGAAATGTAGCTGGGCTACAACTGGGAGCTCACCTATCTAGATCTTTAGAGAACTCTAGTTTTTCCATAAACTATTCAATAGCACTGATTAAAACATTAAACTTGCGTAACCGAAATTCCATGTTACAACTATTACATATGTATCTAACTGAAGTCTAGACAATATGATGCATATTCTGATGTATTACATTTCCTATAGAATTGCACTGCTATATCTATTAAGTACATATTACTTGTTAAACACATACACATTTCTTGTGAATAACCTGGCTGATAAGTGTACATGGTCAATTCCAAGGCTGAACATGCGACAAAGCTAGAAAAGCAGGAAATTAATGTCTCCTCAAGCACTTACATTTCCCATAAGGTCTCCCTTCACCTTGTATATACAGCAAATCAGCCTTCTGGATTGCAATGTTCTTACTCATCACGAAAAATTTCACCCAGAAATGGAATCAAATATCCTTATATACTGGCGTGGTGACCTACTAGCTACTCTATTACAACGTAGTAATTCCTTGTTAAGCACACCATAATTATTTATTAGGCATATGCACCTAACAGATAGTATGATTTTTACAAAAAATTTTTTTCAGAAAATTATAAGTGCATGTGCTTAAGGTTACGGAATAGTTTAAAATACGTGGGCGGAACAAATTACAAAATCTGCTTTAAACCAAGCAGGGATAAATAATTTCAACAACTGTGTTGTGTTAGCAATACAACTAATTGTGCTTGTTTGTTTTTACTACAGAACAACGACTGTTCTTGGGTATGTGGTCTACAATAGAGCAATGTTTTATAAAAACGCGAAGCCAAAAACCAGACTAACAGATTACTGAATCCTTATAATTTCAACACAAGTGGCTAAACAATTTAAATATCTAGGTACTGTGGAAGCGATTTTTTAAGTTACTGGTTGTATAGACGTTTTATTGAACTTTTAGTAGTTTTTTCGAGTGAAACAAGCTCTTTGAAGGCATGTATCTGAGTCACTGGGAAGAAACACGCCAAAAACGCTTCCACAGGACCTAATAAATTTAATATACAATATCACTATGCCCCAGAAAAGCCAATAGAGCCTACAGCTTTTGCTGTATTTGGCAGCGGAAAAACATGGTAGTGACAGCTGGAGCTGAGCGATGTACGGGCTGGCTTACTTGTGTTACTACAACAAATCGTAGTGTTCCACCTGTCTCAAACTACACTGTAGCTACACAAAAACATTAAATATGAAGGGCTTCACCTTCATTTACAACTTTTTATGCTGCTAGACTGGTTTTATGGGCTTCTCAAAAAGTATTGATAGGCATTCAAAATTTTGAACGATTGCCCGTGATTATACCGTAACCTTAACAACCCGACTCTAAAGTATGTTCATTAGGGTCAGAAACTGTATATGAATTCAGTACAGCTCTACTCTACATGGACAGCACACCTCTTCTACACATAGCTTCAGTCCCACTCCAGCTTCCATCACTCTGACAGATCCTAGTGTTAATACCAGTTAGCACATAACCAGTGTTACATATAAAACTACAAGTGTCTTCAAAGGTAGGAACTCCATCATCTCCCAGTGAACAAGTCATCACTCCATTATTAGCATCAGTAAGTGACAGACAAGTAACTGCTGCAAGTTACAATAAAATTCATTATTGTACATACATACATACATATATACATACATACATACATACATACATACATACATACATACATACATACATACATACATACGTACGTACGTACGTACGTACATACATACATGCATACATACATACATACATACATACATACATACATACATACATACATACATACATACATATATACACATACATACATACATACATACATATATATGAAAACAGTAAAGTAAACTAGCACATTATTGCAGTAACAAGAACTATGGGATACCAGCAGGCATCCCATAGTCCTTGTTACTGCAATAACAAGAACTATGGGAGCTGATACCAGTAGTCATGCATGTGAATCTTAAAGGAAGTAGGGTAACAACATCAAAATTGTTTTTAATTGTTGATTTACATGCTAGACTAAAGGAAACAAGTTAATTACTTGTGAGACACAGTTAAGCATATACGTACCATGATACCACTTAATCAGTGGAAAGAGGACACAGTAGAGTATATCAACTTACCATCAACTGCAAAAACACTGATAGTCTGACTATCACTTCCAATAGGATTAGTCACAGTACATGTGTATGTTCCACTATCACTTGTAGTCATACTATTAATTGTATAAACACTACGGAACTCTGCATTAGTACTGTCATGATTAACTGTATTCAAAGTAGAGGATGAAATTACTGGAGAGCCATCCTTCATCCATGTGAATGTGTCTGGTGGAGAACCTCGTGAGGTACAGAACAACATATAGGAGCCACGAATAGCAACTGTTACATTAGATGATGATGGAGGGTCTATCACTGGAGCAGCTGTGTGTATGAAGTTAGTTAACAACAATTAACCACACTATAAAGTGACTCACTTCTCACAGGTAAGTACACACCCACCCTCACAGTCTGGTCCACCATACTACTGTTCCTTATGGTACAAGTGTAAACACCTTCTTCATTAGCAGTAAAGGTATTAGAACACAATTCTAGATTAATAATTCCAATGAAATTAGCAATGTTAGCTCCAAGTGGTTGTACCACAGGCCCATCACATGCACCAGGAGATAACTGAACACCATTAAATGAAAAGTGGCCCAACTCTTCATTACTGTTACCACTAGGTCCTAATCCAGTCACACAACGAAACAGTATACCAGGTGCTTGAATAGAATTCCATCTAATAGCAGAATAGTCATCAACAATCATACTAGAGACAACAGTATTAGATGCAGCAGTTCTCGCCCCACCAACAACTTCAACTCCTAATAGGTATTACATATTATGCATTAAAAAACATATGATAGTGTTTCCTGCAGCATGAGAAGCCATAGAAAAGTGTTTGTATCATGAATAAAATAAATTTTCCTATTTTGAATGCAGAGATCATGCTTCCTCCCAGGTTATCTTAAATAACGTGCCATTTCCTCTTGAGCTGGGAGGCTATATGCTACAGGTCTCCCTGATATATGTATCATCAAAGTGATATTATTTTTTCATATCATTCCACACCAAAAACTTGCATACGTAAATTCAAATATGTGATAAGGTTGGACAAAACATGTCTTGTAGCTTTTCAAGTTAGTACAATTTGACAATTGATGACTTGTCTTGTAAATAAGGTAGCACGTTGACACTTAGTCAATAGCACAATGATGTGGCCCAGTTTCAATTAAAGGCTTATCAAATTTAGAATCTGGAAAGGTTATAAGACTGATTTTGATATTGCATTCAGGAGTGGCTCCAGAAGGTTCTGAGGTTTCCAGAAACTGGTCAAGTGTAAACCAGTCAAAACCAGTGGCCATCTTCCTTCAGAGCATGGGAGTCTGCATGGTCATTTACGTAGACAACATACTCCTGATGGCAGAATCTGCAGAGCAGGTGACACTTCATCTCCAAGCAGTCAAGCACTGCTTTACCTGTTGACAGGGCTGGGGTTCATTATCAATGTTCCCAAGTCAGTGACCTCCCTACCCAACAGATAGAATTCCTGGGCCTCTGGGTACACTCTACCACATTATATTTGAGCCTGCCAGGGGAGAAGCTCCACCACATCAGGTTGGAAGTGAGCCAGACCCTGCAGAAAGATCAGGTCACAGCACGTCAGCTGGCTCAAGTAATAGGGAAACTGCATGCAACATCCCAAGCAGTCCTCCAAGCTAGCTTGTTTTATCATTCCCTTCAAAAGGATCTACAGAAGGAAATGGACAGCAGCAATTAAGACTACACTGCATTCATCAACCTGTCCTTTCCAGCCAGGGAAAAACTACTGTGGTGGCAGGAGAGACTCGGCCAATGGAACAGCACAGCCCTGGTTTGCCAGAAGGAGCATCACTGCAGGAAGGGGGAGCGGTGTACAATGGCATCAGGACTGGGGGACCCTATAGCCAGGTAGAGCAGGAAATGCATATAAACTACTTGGAGCTGTTGGCAGCAATCTTGGCAGTGCAGTCCTTCTTGAAGGATCAAACAGCAGTGTCAGTACTGCTACGACTTGACAATCAGACAGCAGTAACATACATCAATAACTTGGGGGGGGGGGGAGGGACAGTCTCACCATTGTTGACACAACTTGTGAAGGAGCTCTGGATGTGGGCTGATTTGAACATATACAGTGTAGCTATATATAATAGACAGCAGCAGTAGGTGATTCTCTTTCCATGGTGGAAGTGCTGTAAATTCCAAAACATAAATCTTCCTGTTGCACAATTATAGTATTGTCTGTCTGCATCCAAGATCATTATGCTTGCTGTGGAATACATCCCAGGAATCACCAACTGTGTGGACTAAACTGGACTCGGTCCAGAGTCCTCAAACTCTGTCTGAGTCCAGGACTAGGACAGACCAAACGAAGTGGAGCCTACACCCTGAGTTATTCAGGAAGAACAACTTTCAGTGGGGTCCACCTATTTGCATCTCATCTGTCCAATCAGCTGCCATGATTCTTCAACTGGAGACCGGACCCGTTAGCGGAAGACACCGATGTTTCAGCCAACAGTGGGGTACACTGAAGGGATATGCGAATCCTCCATGGTGTCTAGTTAGCAGAGTTCTCTCACAGGTGAGGAGCCAGCAAACTCAAGTGATTCTGGTAGCTCCAGTGTGGAAGGGAGAATCATGGTATCGTGGTATTCAGTCCTACTGGGAATGCTGTTCGACTACCAAGACAACTTCCACGCAACCGGGACACGTTCCGAGACCACTCCAAAGTGGAGTTCCTACCACAGCTAGCCATGTTGCCTATCTCCAGCAGAAATTTGGAGGTGCAAACCTTTCTAACAAAGTTGAGGAGCTACTCCTTGCATCCTGGAGGAGTAAAATATTGCGATTCTGTAATTACCACTTCAAGAAATGGTTGGGCTGGTGTACTGAATAGGGTCCATTTCAGGACCCGTTTCTGATGTAGCTAATTTTTTTTGGCAGAGCTACACTCACAGGGGTACCAGACCAAAAATTCATTTAATGCTTACAGATCAGCAATATCCAGTGTTCATGATAAAGTGGATGACATTGACATGGGCAAGCACCCCCTAGTGGCCAGACTCTTCAAAGGGGCCTTCCATGCAAGGCCACCACTGCCTAAATACACAGGTACATGTAATGTGCAGGTGGTTCTTCATCATATTCTACTATGGGGTGACACTGCTACACTATTGCTAAAGTTATTAACATTCAAACTGGTAATGGTGATGTCATTGGCTAGACCATCCCACTCCACTGATTTGGCAGCTCTTCAACTGGAAAATTGTCAGTTCAAAATAGAGGGTGTAGTATTTCTACCCTTCACTCTGGCCAAGCAGTCACGACAGGATAAACCCCTAACTGACAATTACTTTGCCAGTTTTCCTGACAATAAACAGCTCTGCCCAGTGGAGACACTATATCGTTATTAACAGGTAACAGCACCTTTGAGAAAGGGAAACAGTCAACTATTTTCAGGTATCGTCAAGCCTGATAACCCTGTAACTTCGTGCACTATTGCTAGGTGGTTAAAAGAGGTCCTCACGATGGCAGGAATTGATGTGACAGTATTACAGCACACTCCACAAGAGGAACTTATCCTCAGAAACTACTGACTCTGGGATTACCACTGGGGATAAACTGAAAACAGCTGATTGGAGTACAGGGTCTGTTTTCAGAAAATTCTACTACCGTTCCAACCATGACCCCGCTTATGGCCAAGCTGTGTTACCCCATAGTGGAAGTGAGACATAGATGGTAGTTGCAAGCTATGAACAACATACTTGATATGCGAGACCGAGCCTTCTAAAATATAATTTCCAAATGGGTCAGATCACTCAGTGATCGCATGCTATTTGGGATTATATGAAGAAGGTGAAGTCGAGCATATCAATGGTCCAACTCACCCACGCCCTTAATTTTCATGCACTTGGCTCGCTATCAAATGGCCAGAGGTGTGAAAACATGGCAATTTTATATGGATGCTTCGCGCATGCACAGCAGCGCACGTGTTTTGTACCCTAATATTGTAACGACTTACTAGCTGTAATTCTAGGAAACCAGGTCTAACACCATTGCTATGCTCGACTCACCTTTTAAATATAATCCCAAATAGCATGCAATCAATGCGTGATCTGAGCCATTTGGAAATCATCTTGGTAATGCAGTGCTAGCAGAACTATGTTGTTTGAGGGTTAGGGTTAAGTTGTATTATGTGGGGTTCCCACACCTTAGTATCGGTACATGTGTTTGGAAATTCACTCAGTAAAAGCAGCCAGAGCAAATCAGTGGTACAAATGTGTAGAGTATTGGTGTGGCTGTCCATTCATGGTGAAAATTGAACTTCACTGGCCTGGTGTGTGTGTAGATTGACCATTACAAAAAAAATTAGTCACATTTTAATAATCCTCACCACACACTGGTAGTGGTATGTACTTCTCAATTAAAATACTATTTGCCAAAATAAATATGTAATTGATTTGAAAGAGACCACTGTGGTCAAGGATGACTTAAAATTACATGTTATCCAGTAAAATTTAGCTACCTGTGAGCCAAAGTATGTATTCTATTCATGTTAAAATATTGAACACAAAATAATGACACAGTTAACTATTTCCAAGTCAACTGGTCATATCCTTACACAGCTGCCTTAGTAAAGTACTTCAAAGTACTCTTCATCCTATCACACATAAACTATGCCACTTACTCTACATTAATCCACAAACATCACTACACATGCTCACCTGATATTCGAAGTATTAGTGGATCACTAGTAAAGTCCACACCACTAACAGTTACAGTACAAGTGATGGTACCAGCATCATCTGCCAGTAGATTATTATCAGTTACATTTTGTGTTGTCTGACCAGTAGGAAAACATGTTGGATTACCACTATTATGACCAGTGTTAGTATAACATCCTGTAGTGTCCCACTGATATGTTGCAGTTCCAGTAAGTGCTTCTCCATTAGACAACGATACCATACATGCCAGAGTGACACTGCTCAATATGGGATAGCCAAATGTGTTTGAAGATTCACTAACTGGTGTACCAGCTGGACTATTGACTATGGTGACTGTGACATCTGAAACATCTGAAACAATTAGGACCATTAACATTTATTTATGGTCACTTAGGCATATTATTGCTGATTTGAAATATTACCTAACTCATATGCTGTTCTCCATAAAATAGATATGTGGTGAAAATTTCATGTTATTAATAGTTTCCTATCTAGATTTATGACACTTTGAATATTGTGTTTGGTGCCATGCGATATACATTGAAAATATTGTACACAAAAATCATCACACTGTCAACTTCTTTTGCTTATATCTTTTGGTAGGAACCACCGATTGAGGTGGGTAAATGACCCTGAAAAATAGCACAATATTTGTCATACCAATGAATGGATGGAATGTTAGTTATTTAATTTAGTTGGAAATCTCAACTAATAGAACAACAGTCACCCTAATAGAGCATTCAGCTACGTTCATAACTTATTCCATTATAACGACACATGGTAGTGTGTCGTGCGGCTCTGTAGTTCAGATACAAACAAGTCTCTCTGTAGTACAAACAAGTCACCATCTAGCTGGAGAGTTCAGCAACCAATCAAAAAACCACCCTGTAAAGAGTTCAGCTATACAAACAAGTTATAACTCTATAGAAAAAATTATAACTCTATAGAGAGATCAGCTAGAAACAAGTCACCCTGTAGAGAGATCAGCTAGAAGGATCACCTTGTAGAGAGTTCAACTACATACAAATCATCCTGCAGATAGTTCAGCTGCAAACAAATCATCTGTAGAGAAATCAGCTAGAAACAAGTCACCCTGTAGAGAGATCAGCTACAAAGAAACCATCCTGTAGAGAGTTCAATTACAAACAGATAACCCTATAGAGAGTTCAGCTAGAAACAAGTCACCCTGTAGAGAGTTCAGCTACAATCAAGTTACACTATAGAGAGATCAGCTAGAAACAAATCATCTTGTAGAGAGTTCAGTTACAAACAAGCCACCCTGTAGAGAGTTCAGCTAGAACAAGTTACCTTGTAGAGAATTCAGCTACAAAGAAACCACCATGTAGAGAGTTCAGCTGCAAACAAATTACCCTGTAGAGGGTTCAGCTAGAAACAAATCATCTGTAGATAGAAACAAATCACCCTGATAAGAGTTCAGCTACAAACAATGAGAGTTTCAGCTACAGTTCAGTTATGTAAGAAGTCACCTTATTAACTACAGTATGTGATAATCATCATTCAATGTTTCAATGTATCATATACAAATATTTAATCAGACAAAAGCTATACACACAATTACTTCCTTTGTTCCACAATTCCTGCAGTAAAGAAAAAAAACAAGTTAAAAGGAAGCACCAAAGCCAGTTTATGGCAAACTTGTGGCTTGCAATACAAAAAGAAGTGATATCTAAACCAAAACAGCCAAGGTGTAAAAGAAGAGTGCGACCCCCAAAAAGGCCAAGGTGAAAAAAGATGTGAAATCCAAGGTGGTGGTCAAGAAATGGCCGTGATGGTAGGTTAATGGCAAAAATTTTAACTACAACAATTCAGGTGAATTTGGTGCCGAATTGTAGTGGAGGAGACAATGCAAATTCACCCGAATTGTTGTAATTAAATTTTTTGCCATTAACCTACCATCACAACCATTTCTTGGTCGCCACCTTAGATTTCACATCTCTTTTCACCATAGGAGGGCCGCACCCTTTTTTTTTACAGCTTGGCTGTTTTGGATTAGATTTCACTTATTTTTGTATTTGTATAAGTCGGCCTATTTAATACAGACTTAATTTAACTTTCAATTCTTACATCCTGGCTGCTTTTTGCCATTTTAAACATTTCTGTTTACGTGGGTCTGTACAGACAAACAAACATAGGTAGGTAGGTAGGTAGGTAGGTAGGTAGGTAGGTAGGTAGGTAGGTAGGTAGGTAGGTAGGTAGGTAGGTAGGTAGGTAGGTAGGTAGGTAGGTAGGTAGGTAGGTAGGTAGGTAGGTAGGTAGGTAGGTAGGTGGATTTTTTTCGGCAGTCTGAAATAAGGGTATGGAGACTCTTGATATACTCCGTGAATGGTCTTCCCTTTTGGTTTTATAGTTGATTAACAACTTCAAAACAACGTTGAAGGCCTTATAGGCTACCAGAGATAGCATACCATTTGAGTTGAAAGGGGGCATTACCCATACTTACGTATATGAACGAAAATGAAGGGAAGTCTCAAGGCTTTTTCTATACAATTCATGTTTGGAAACAATGATAGACACACTATAAAACAGTTGATAAAATATTTGTGTGCGTAATTTTCGGTTTAAAGTAGTTTGTTATAGTTATGCTTCCTTAGCAGTGCACAGCAACGTAATTACCGAATTACAAAATAATCCATGACTTACGAAATACGATAAATTACAGTATTTACAAATCTAGTTTTCTAGTTGAATTAATAGTAATAGCAATAGCATGAATATAAATACATGGTTGATTAATTGCCTATTTATTTAGAATGTGATAGTATTAACTACATGGATGCCGGATTTTTAGAAGTAGCATAACATCAACTTGTTTTATGGTACTTTCACTCTCTTCTCCAACTGCCCTACCAAAAACCAATGTTGTGAGCCTCATAGGCTACCAGAAATTATAGAACACAGTTAAGAACACACTACTGTATATTATTTGTGGTAGCAATTGTTGGATTTAGGCTTCCTTAGTAGTACCCAGCAATGTGATTAATTACAAAATACATAACATATCTAAATATTAAAATAAACATCAGCATACTATGCATGGAGTTGCTTACAGTATTTAGCTGGAGATATTGGCTTTTCATTGGAATTTAATTTATTACTCTAAATAGACCTGAGTCAAATATGCTCAAAGTTTTGCTCGACATACCTTCAGTACTTCCTCAATATTTTCATATATTACACTTTTCAGTGTTTCCATTATGTTTGCATTATGTTCCTAGTTTAGCAACATTCCTCATGGGCATGCCGATTTCCAGGGGTTTCAGGAAACCAGATTGTCAGTAGCAAGCAAAGCCCACGCAGGCCAGTGTATTGTCGCTCATTTATTGTCAAACACAAAAATCAGCATGAGTACATCAAAATGTACATTTTTATTACAGTGGAGGATCTGGAGGAGTACAGCATCTCCCCAAACAACTCTGTGCTGTACAAGATAGAGATACTCTAATAGAACAACCAGTGAAATACTCTAATAGAACAAGTGTTGAAGGTCTGTAAGACACCTAAAATCCTCTACATTTGCTTGGCATGAAAACTTGCATCTGCAGCACTATTCCATGGTATTCCATGGGAACACCTAGCCTAGCTCTTGATCAATTTGCGTATACCAGGTAAAGTACATATTAAATGTTAACTGGTATTCCATAGCTAATATATTAGCTGGCTAGCTAGTAGGGACCAGGCAAATTATGATACTTCTGATGGAGACAACACAATTATGATTTAGTTTATAATTTGTTAATGATACAAGATGTGCTTGTGTGTGTTTGTGTGTGTGTGTGTGTTTGTGTGTGTGTGTTTGTGTGTTTGTGTGTGTGTGTTTGTGTGTGTTTGTGTGTGTGTGTGTTTGCGTGTTTGTGTGTGTGTGTTTGTGTGTGTGTGTTTGTGTGTGTGTGTTTGTGTGTGTTTGTGTGTGTGTGTGTGTGTTCGTGTGTGTGTGTTCGTGTGTGTGTGTTTGTGTGTGTGTGTTTGTGTGTGTGTGTGTGTTCGTGTGTGTGTGTTCGTGTGTGTGTGTTCGTGTGTGTGTGTGTGTGTGTGTGTTGTGTGTGTGTGTGTGTGTGTGTGTGTGTGTGTGTGTGTGTGTGTGTGTGTGTGTGTGTGTGTGTGTGTGTGTGTGTGTGTGTGTGTGTGTGTGTGTGTGTGTGTGTGTGTGTGATCATTAGGTATAATAATATAACAAACTATATAGGTCAGCCAGTAGCTGGTAGTGTCTAACCACTGGACTGGACTACTGGACTGGAATGGACTACTGGACTGGCATTTTTTTGAGTTTACACATTTTTAAGGGTGGGGTTACTGTACATTTGGGTGACTTGTGACAACATTTCAGCACTGAGTGGTGAATATATGATGCTTCAATCTTAAAAAGTAGCTGTGATAAGCCAAATGGGTTCAATTAAATGTATTCTAATCACTACTTGACAGTATTCTACTCTACTGTATAGCAGATCTAATCCAAAACAGCCAAGCTGTAAAAAAAGAGTGCGGCCCTCAAAAAGGCTATGGTTGTGATGGTAGGTTAATGGTAAAAATTTTAATAACAACAATTCAGGTGAATTTTGTGCCCTTTGGTCTTGGCACCAAATTCACCTGAATTGCCATTATTAAAATTTTTACCATTAACCTGAATTGCCGGCCATTTCTTGGCCACCACCTTGGATTTCACATCTTTTTTCACCATAGCCTTTTTGAGGGCCGCACTCTTTTCTTACAGCTTGGCTGTTTTGGATTAGATTTCACTTCTTTTTGTATTAGTATAAGATAGCTATCTTTTCTTCTTTACCACAGGAAGAAGAAAAGATGAAGCAGATGTTAAATACTTTAAATATTTCTGATTTTATCAGTAAATGTACAAATAATATATATAATACATGTATTTATTACAGAACTCTCTACATGGTGGTTACTTCGTAACTGAACACTCTACAAGGTGACTTCTTCAGGCTGATCTCTATACAGGGCGAATTGTTTGTAGCTGAACTATCTACAAGGTAACTTCTTCTAGCTGAACTCTCTACAGGGTGATTTGTTTGTAGCTGAACTATCTACAAGGTAACTTCTTCTGGCTGATCTCTCTACAGGGTGATTTGTTTGTAGCTGAACTATCTACAAGGTAACTTCTTCTAGCTGATCTCTCTACAGGGCGATTTGTTTGCAGCTGAACTCTTTACATGATGGTTTCTTTGTAGCTGAACTCTCTACAAGGTGACTTCTTCTAGCTGAACTCTCTGCAGGGTGAACTTTTCATAGCTGAACTCTCTACAGGGTGATTTCTTTGTAGCTGAACTCTCTACATGATGGTTTCTTTGTAGCTGAACTCTCTACAAGGTGACTTCTTCTAGCTGATCCCTCTACATGGTGATTTGTTTGTAGCTGAACTCTCTACAAGGTGACCTCTTCTAGCTGATCTCTCAACAGGGTGATTTGTTTCTAGCTGAACTCTCTACAAGTGATTTGTTTGCAGCTGAACTCTCTACATGGTGGTTTCTTTGTAGCTGAACTCTCTACATGATGGTTTCTTTGTAGCTGAATACTCTACATGATGGTTTCTTTGTAGCTGAATACTCTACATGATGGTTTCTTTGTAGCTGAACTCTCTACAAGGTAACTTCTTCTAGCTGAACTCTCTACAGAGTGATTTGTTTACAGCTGAACTCTCTACAATATGGTTTCTTTGTAGCTGAACTCTCTACAAGATGACTTCTTCTTCTAACTGATCCCTCTACAGGGTGATTTGTTTGCAGCTGAACTCTCTACATGGTGGTTTTTTGGAGCTGAACTCTCTACATGATGGTTTCTTTGTAGCTGAATACTCTACATGATGGTTTCTTTGTAGCTGAACTCTCTACAAGGTAACTTCTTCTAGCTGAACTCTCTACAGAGTGATTTGTTTACAGCTGAACTCTCTACAATATGGTTTCTTTGTAGCTGAACTCTCTACAAGATGACTTCTTCTTCTAACTGATCCCTCTACAGGGTGATTTGTTTGCAGCTGAACTCTCTACATGGTGGTTTTTTGGAGCTGAACTCTCTACATGATGGTTTCTTTGTAGCTGAATATTCTACATGATGGTTTCTTTGTAGCTGAACTCTCTACAAGGTAACTTCTTCTAGCTGAACTCTCTACAGAGTGATTTGATTACAGCTGAACTCTCTACATGATGGTTTCTTTGTAGCTGAACTCTCTACAAGGTGACTTCTTCTAGCTGAACTCTCTACAGGATGATCTTTTCATAGTTGAACTCTCTACAGAGTGATTTGTTAGCAGCTGAACTCTCTACATGATGGTTTCTTTGTAGCCGAACTCTATGCAGGGTGATTTGTTTGTAGCTGAACTCTCTACAGGGTGATTTGTTTGTAGCTGAACTCTCTACAGGATGGTTTCTTTGTAGCTGAACTCTCTGCAAGGTGACCTGCTTGTAGCTGAACTGTCTACAATATTAACTGGTTGCTGCTGAACTCCCTACAGCATAACTTGCATGTAATAGATAGAAATCTATAATGGAGTAAGTCATGAACTAGGTGAATGCTCTATTAGGGTGACTGTTCTATTAGAGTATCTCGATCTCGCATTTGCTACACGGAGTTAGCTTTGGAATCATAACTCAGTGGTTTGTACACCGATTGTTTTGTACTACTGCAAGGACTTTCTATGATGACTATTCCAGCTACATACCAATTTTCAGCTCACTGCTCTAAGCGGTTTGCCTGGTAGGCGTGAAAATTATTGGTATTTTTATTCACAAATCTCGTCGCGCATTTGTTACACACCTTCGGTTTCGTGTCATATCTCCATAATCTTAATTTCGATTGTTTTCAAACCACGAAAAGGTACTCCTACAATGGTTGATCTATCCATAAACCGATTTTCAACTCATTTCATGAAGCAGTTTACCCTGTAGGTGTGACAACAAATCGATCTTGTTTTATGCGAATAATTGATCATAACTCCTGAACCATTTACCGAATTTGCACCAAACTTGATACTAGGATTCGTAGTTGGACTCGTTTTATGTGTGTCAAATTTCAAGGCGATTGGAATACGCGTTTGTGTTTTATAGCAATTTTTAAAGTGTGTGAAAAGATGAAGAATAAGAAGAAAAAAACGAAGAAATAAAAACAAAATTTTGGGCACTCATATCTTGGAAATGGCTAAGGTGATTTTCTTCAAATTTGGTATGTGGGGTAGCCTACCTGGCGGGCACCTCTGAAGTGAAAATGGTTCCAATCGGATGAAGGATCACAGAGCTACAAAGGTGTGAAAATCGCGTTTTCTTTCTTCCTGTCAATATACTCACGGTGTGGCGCGCCAGCTTCTTGGGCCACACGACACACTACCATGTGTCTTGATCACGGTGTGACGCGCCGGCTTCTTGGGCCACATGACACACTACTGTGTGTCTTGATACTGATGTGTGTATGCCCAAAATGTTTCTCTCACTGTTATAACATATATGTGACCAGATTTGCGAAAAGGTATCTTTTTTCACACGCAAAATTTGACCCATTTTGTGAACTTTAAAGCTTCATAACTTTTTGATCATGTCATATAATTGTCTGAAATTTTCAATTAATGCATAAGGATTCAAGTGTTACATCATTTTGTTTGCTGGTATGTCAAATGTGTGAAAAAGGTACCTTTTCGCAAATCCAGTCACATATGGTGCGTGGAACACACAAACTAGATCCCATCGCATAACTGGTTATATTTCATAACTGGAATGAGATGTCTGCATTTATATTACAATGCCATTTAGCTGTTAATACGTACAGAAAATTGTATAGTCATAGCACAATGGCATACAGTACGTACAAGTTTAAAAAGTAGGTACATGTAAATTTAATGTGCTATGACTATAATGTGCTATGACTATGATATGTTAATGTGCTATTAAACACGGTAACATATGGCTCCAGTGACTAGTCACCAATTCACAATATATGTTATAGAAAGCTGCATCTCAATACTGACATTTGCCTAACAGTGAGAGAAACATTTTTGGGCATACGCACATGTCAGTATCTGCTATACAGTAGAGTAGAATACTGTCATGTAGTGATTAGAATACATTTAATTAAACCCATTTGGCTTATCACAGCTACTTTTTAGGACTAAAGTATCATATATTCACCACTCAGTGCTGGAATGTTGTCACAAGTCACCCAAATGTACAGTAACCCCACCCTTAACAATGTGTAAAACCAAAAAACTGTCAGTCCAGTAGTCCATTCCATTATTTCAGTGCCAGTAGCTAGACTCCAATATTATATAGCACTCAGGCTACAGGCCTTTGACAATCTGCATCTGGGGGCTGTGCCCCAAGATACCTGCATCCGGGATTTACTATCTAGTGGAATTCCCTTTGAAATATCCTAGGTATCCCCTGTTTCTTACAACTACCTTGAAACATTTTAAACAGTGAATACTCTATTAGAGTATTTTACTACAAAGTGATTGTTGTATTAAAGAGCATTGATCTAAGGAGCTATGTACAATGCATTTGAGTATTCTATTGCAGTTTGCAGTTTCAACTGACTGCTCTATTAGGGTGTATGGATATATTTTCATGGAATTAAGCTCCACAGTTTGAAATGTCCTCCTATTATGCTAGCAATAGCACTCCAGCCTACTATGCTTTTTGTTACACCGGCATATTTGACACAGGGCTAACTACAAATATCAGTGTATGATGATATAGGATACAAGTGCTTACCATTGATGGTAACAGTAATATTAAGACTATCACTTCCAATAGGATTAGCTATACTACATGTATATGTTCCACCATCAGTTGTAGTAACACTATTAATAATATAGTCACTGCGAAACTCTGCAGTGGTACTGTCATGAGTGACTGTAGTCAAAGTAGGGGTCAGTGGTGCTGGAATACCATCCTTCATCCAGGTGAATGTGTCTGGGGGAGAACCTTGTGAGGTACAGGACAATGTCAGAGGTGAACCAATTATACTATTGACAGTTGATAATGTAGTGGTGATGACTGGAGCAGCTGTGTGTATGAAGTTAGTTAACAACAATACCACACTATCAAGTGACTCACTTCTCACAGGTAAGTACACACCCACCCTCACAGTCTGGTCCACCATACTACTGTTCCTTATGGTACAAGTGTAAACACCTTCTTCATCAGCAGTAAATGTAGTACACAATTCTGCATTAATAACTCCAATGAAATTAGCAATGTTAGCTCCAAGTGGTTGTACCACAGGTCCATCACATGCACCAGGAGATAACTGAACACCATTAAAGGAAATATGACCCAACTCTTCATTACTGTTACCACTAGGTCCTAATCCAGTCACACAACGAAACAGTATACCAGGTGCTTCAACAATATTTGATCTAATAACAGAATAGTCATCAACAATCTTATTAGAGACAACAGTATTAGATCCAGCATAGTTCGCCCCACCAACAACTTCAACTCCTAATAGGTATTACATATTATGCATTTAAAAATCATATGATAACATTTCCTGCAGCACAAGAAACCATAGAAAAGTGTTTGTATCATGAATTTTCCTATTTTGAATACAGAGATCACGCTTCTTCCCAGGTTATCTTAAATAACGTGCCATTTCCTCTAGGGCTGAGCAATATTATTGTTTTAGTGATATATCACGATATTTTGAAAGTATCGATATCGCAATATTTTGTCATTAACTATTGTGATACCATGCCTGTACATTATTGTCATCAAAAATCCATTTGTTATGTAGTACTAGGCTAAGAATCCTTATAAGTCATATGATTTTCCCTGCAGAGAGGTGTGAACACCATAACATAACCTCAAAGTATGTGTTACAATAACTGTTACTGTAAACAAGGATGATAGTGGCTAGTTTGATGCTACCTTTAAAGACTTCCTGCAGGAATGCTGAGCAATATACTATGTACCACTTTCACACCTCACTTCAAAGGGAAGAGAAGGTGCATAAGTGGTATTATGATTAAAGTACTTGATAAAGGCAGAGCCTGTATACCAGAAGGCCTTATTAAAGGCTGTGGGACACATGGTCCCACTAAAGATCCTTATATTAAATTCACTAAGTATGTTTGAAAAGTAGGAGAAAGAAGAAAAAAATCATGACTGGACCTGGGCAGCCTCAAACCTGTAGCCACCCGATTAACACTCGAACGCTTACAGGAGTCTGCCAGGTGGTCAGGATAATTTCTTCTTACTACCTTATAGCACTGCTATCAGTGCTCAGGAATGCATTAACGAGAGATGGAGGTAGTATATACAAGTTATATCTCACCTCCTAGGAGTGATATAACTTGCATATACCATTTCCTATTCTCATTAATGCATTCCAAGCATTCTCAGAAATCATTTGATTTCTTTGATGAAACTGTGTGATCTCCTCTGCTTTAATGTAGTGACACTTCACAGGATTGATAGTAGGTTTTAGTTTTGCAAAAAGTGAGCCAAAGCATAGATCATGGACTTGGGGAAGAAGATAGTTCGTTGTTTTACTGAATTAAGGTCACAGGTTAGTTTATATTGATCATGTTGCATTCAATAGTCACGTGGCGATGTCCAGACACTGGACGTAGCGTTTAATTGATTTGGCCATTAGTGTTAATAGTATTCACTACTTTAGTTTATTTATGGCTAGTAAAAGTAAGTACTTTAGTAGTGTACTTGAATTGTCTTTATATTGCTGTTTTGACAACTGGCATGATGTCACATAGCTTAATTGGCCAGGCCATTATAGTGCTGTAAACATATTCACTGCTTTAGTTTATTCATGGCTAGTATAGTAAGTACTTTATAGTGCACTTAAGCTTCATTATGAGCTTTTTAGCTCCTATTCGGGCTTCCTGTGTTTATTTGCGTACCCGCGATCTGCATGCTCGTGATGATACACTTACGTTCGGCCTCTCAGCAGCGCCTTGTCGTTGCTCTTACGACGTTGTCCACAATCAAAATTCACATGGTCCCGTATAAATACACTCACAAAGCATTCCTGCAGTTTCCATGTACACTTGCAGGTGGATCGCCCAAGTGGAATATATTAGTTGTAACATGGGCACTTGTGATTTGCATGAAATATACGCATGAGCATGAGGGCGCAGCCTGAGTGCGAGTGCATATATTTCAGGCAAATCACTCGTGCCCATGTTACAACTACTACATGTAGCACTAGCTATGCTTGACTTATTTGTAAGTATCATGAACTATTAAGTGTTGTGAATAGTGGCTTTAGTATAGATCGTGATACTAAAATGGCAGTATCACTCAGCCCCAATTTCTTCTTGAGTTAGGAGGCTATATGCTATAGGTCACTCTGATATCAAGACCGTGTGGCCCAAGAAGCCGACGCACCACACCATGATTATATTAACAGGAAGAAAGAAAATGCGATTTCCACACCTTTGTAGCTCCGTATTCCCTTATCCGATTAAAACCAAATTTGTTACAGTATTACTGGATAGGTAGGGAAGTCCACATTCCAAATTTGAAGAAAATCATTCCAGCCATTTCTGAGATACGAGCGGTAAAAGTTTGGTTTTTTTTTCTTCTTTATCTTTTTCTTCTTCTATTTGCACACTTCGCAAAATCTGCCATAAAACACGAATTCATGCTCCAATCCGGCTGAAATTTGGCACACTTAAAGGACTCATTATGGTGAATCTCAGTACCAAGTTTGGTAGGAATTCGATGAACATCTACAGAGTTATGACCGATTATTTGCGTAAAATAAGGTCGAAGGTCTGTCATCCCCACAGGGTAAACCCCATGAAGGAATGAGCTGAAAATTGCTATGTAGATGGAGTAACTATCGTAGGAGTGCCTTTCTGTTATTTGAAATAATCCAGTTAAAGGCCATCAAGATATGATACAAAACCCAACCTATGTCACAATTATGCGATCCATTTTTATGAATAAAAAAACTATTAGTTTTCATGCCTACCAGACAAACCACTTAGAGCAATGAGCTGAAAATCAGTGTGTAGCTGGAATAATTATCATAGAAAGTCCTTGCAGTAGTACAAAAGAATCGGATTACAAACCACTGAGTTATGATTCCAAAGCCAACTACATGTAGCATATGAGAGATCGAGATACTCTAATAGTAGCGATTTCCAACCAACCAATTTTTCACACATATTTTTGCTACTTAAATTACACACCTTCAATAAATGTTTCACAAGCTGCCGTTCCATCCAATGGTAGACAATGCTTCGTACTTCGTAATGCACTTCACTGGATTAAAATCAATGCGGTATTTATTGAAATATGTCAAATCAAAGTTAAAGAAATAAAAATCCCCATAGGGAGCCCGTACAAATAATTGCGTACGTAATTCTAATTGGAAGAATGCGGCACCGGTAATAGCCAAAGTTTCTGAGTGTTTCCGCGTGAATCTATGGCTGATGAGGATGAAAAAAGTGTTCCTGGGCAAACCCTATACTCTGATTTCGATTCTGCCGTGTTTTTTGATTGGAGGACGATTGAAGTTGGATTACGACGAAAATATGGCCCTTTAGAAGGTAAATCGCCATCTAGCACTGTTCAGAATTCAGCATTACAATCACCCAGGACTTCAAGGCATCCCTCTGCATCGATGCAAGTATAGTTTGAAGGTGAGCAGTTTGTTGTCTTGCGTGGAATTGCAATATAAGGTTCAAGGTTGAGCATAATCTTTTCAAAAGTGGAGACTGGAACGTGATACCAGCCTTGCATGGTTTCACACTTACCTGTTGTTATATTCTGGTGTATTTATTGCTGTTTTAATCCATTTTATAAGAGCTTCAGTGATTGTAATTTTGGTCAGAAACTATTTATAATTTCTCTTTATAGTATAGTGATGTCATTGTGTTATATAATAATAATAATCCTTAGTGCTTACAATGTGACAAATAAAGCTGAGCAGTGTCCAGACAAATCTATTTTAACAATAATATTGGTCTTACATTTTATTATCTGATTGTCAAGTTTCCAAAGTATTTGTTGATTGTGACTTGTGATGTCCCTACTTACCATGTTATATAATATTACTGATTTTTCTAGTTAGCTATCCCTGAAAATGCATTGGGTACCTGTGTATACTTAGTATTACACAACATACACAGTTTTATTTGTGAATCACCCTTCGACACCAATTTCAAAGACATTTCATTGACATTTAATTTTTTTTTTTTTGTACTCGGCCATCATAATTATGTTATGTACACTGTATTTGTTACAGTAAAAAATATATAAAAAATCACTTGCTTTATTCATGTAATATTCTGAGTGGTCAGTCTACAAAGAAGTGGTCACTCTTGAGAGGTTTTACCTAACTCATACGCTGTTCTCCATAAAATAGATATGTGGTGAAAATTTCATGTTATTAATAGTTTCCTATCTAGATTTATGACACTCTGAATATTGTGTTTGATGCCATGCGAGATACATAAAAAGCATTGAAAATATTGTACACAAAAATCATCACACTGTCAACTTCTTTTGCTTATATCTTTTGGTAGGAACCACCGATTGAGGTGGGTAAATGACCCTGAAAAATAGCACAATATTTGTCATACCAATCAGGGCTCAACCCAGAATATTAACCTAGAGGGGGCGAAGTAAGTCGCTTTGGATTCTAGGGGGGCCTGGGGGCATGCTCCCCCAGGAAAATTTTGAAAATTTAGGTGTAAATATACTCAATTTTGGTGAAATTTTACTGTGATGCCATTGAATATTGACCATTGGATTATACAACTTTGGGATCAATTAAACCTTTCCATTTCTCAAGGCTTTAGGTATAAACCTAGGGGGGGCAATAGCTAACCCAGAGGGGGCCTGTGCCCCCCCCCACCCCCCCTAGATTAACCCCTGCCAATGAATGGATGGAATGTTAGTTATTTAATTTAGTTGGAAATCTCAACTAATAGAACAACAGTCACCCTAATAGAGCATTCAGCTACGTTCATAACTTATTCCATTATCACGACACATGGTAGTGTGCCGTGCGGCTCTGTAGTTCAGCTACAAACAAGTCTCTCTGTAATACAAACAAGTCACCATCTAGCTGGAGAGTTCAGCAACCAATCAAAAAAACCACCCTGTAAAGAGTTCAGCTATACAAACAAGTTATAACTCTATAGAAAAAATATAACTCTATAGAGAGATCAGCTAGAAACAAGTCATCCAGTAGAGAGATCAGTTAGAAGACATAACCTTATAGAGAGTTTAGTTACAAAGAAACCACCATGTAGAGAGTTCAGCTACGAACAGATCACCCTGTAGAGAGTTCAGCTAGAAACAATTCACCCTGTAGAGAGATCAGCTAGAAGGATCACCTTGTAGTGAGTTCAACTACAAACAAATCATCCTGCAGATAGTTCAGCTACAAACAAGTCACCCTGTAGAGAGATCAGCTAGAAGAAGTTAACTTGTAGAGAGTTCAGCTACAAAGAAACCATCATATAAAGAGTTCAGCTGCAAACAAATCACCCTGTAGAAAGTTCAGCTACGAACAGATCACCCTGTAGAGAGATTAGCTAGAAGAAGTTACCTTTTAGAAGTAGAGAGTTCAGCTCCAAAGAAACCACCATATAGAGAGTTCAGCTGCAAACAAATCATCTGTGGAGAAATCAGCTAGAAACAAGTCACCCTGTAGAGAGATCAGCTACAAAGAAACCATCCTGTAGAGAGTTCAATTACAAACAGATAACCCTATAGAGAGTTCAGCTAGAAACAAGTCACCCTGTAGAGAGTTCAGCTACAATCAAGTTACACTATAGAGAGATCAGCTAGAAACAAATCATCTTGTAGAGAGTTCAGTTGCAAACAAGCCACCCTGTAGAGAGTTCAGCTAGAACAAGTTACCTTGTAGAGAATTCAGCTACAAAGAAACCACCATGTAGAGAGTTCAGCTGCAAACAAATTACCCTGTAGAGGGTTCAGCTAGAAACAAATCATCCTGTAGAGTTCAGCTAGAAACAAATCACCCTGAAAAGAGTTCAGCTACAAACAATGAGAGTTTCAGCTACAGTTCAGTTATGTAAGAAGTCACCTTATTAACTACAGTATGTGATAATCATCATTCAATGTTTCAATGTATCATATACAAATATTTAATCAGACAAAAGCTATACACACAATTACTTCCTTTGCTCCACAATTCCTGCAGTAAAGAAAAAAAACAAGTTAAAAGGAAGCACCAAAGCCAGTTTATGGCAAAACTTGTGGTTTGCAATACAAAAAAGAAGTGATATCTAAACCAAAACAGCCAAGTTGTAAAAGAAGAGTGCAGCCCCCAAAAAGGCCAAGGTGAAAAAAGATGTGAAATCCAAGGTGGTGGTCAAGAAATGGCCGTGATTGTAGGTTAATGGCAAAAATTTTAAATCCAACAATTTAGGTGAATTTGGTGCCGAATCGTAGTGGAGGAGACAATGCAAATTCACCCGAATTGTTGTAATTAAAATTTTTGCCATTAACCTACCATCACAGCCATTTCTTGGTCGCCACCTTAGATTTCACATCTCTTTTCACCATAGGAGGGCCGCACCCCTTTTTTTTACAGCTTGGCTGTTTTGGATTAGATTTCACTTCTTTTTGTATTTGTATAAGTCGGCCTATGACCGACTTTGGGGCTTTTTTAACCTATCTTTTCTTTACCACAGGAAAAAGAGAAAGATGAAGAAGTTTTTAAATACTTTAACTAATTCTGATTTTATCAGTAAATGTACAAATTATATATATATAATAATACATTTATTACATGTTAATTATTCCCTACAGATAACTTGTTTGCAACTCTCTACAGGGTGATTTGTTTGTAGCTGAACTCCCTACAAGGTAACTTCTTCTAGCTGATCTTTCTATAGGATGATTGATGATTGTTTGTAGCTGAGTTCTCTACAGGGTGATTTGTTTGCAGCTGAACTCTCTACATGGTAGTTTCTTTGTAGCTGAACTCTCTACAATGTGACTTCTTCTAGCTGAACTCTCTATAGGGTGACTTGTTTCTAGCTGATCTCTCTACAGGGTGACTTGCTTCTAGCTGAACTCTCTACAGGTGATTTGTTTGCAGCTGAACTCTCTACATGGTGGTTTCTTTATAGCTGAACTCTCTACAAGGTGATTTCTTCTAGCTGATCTCTCTACAGGGTGATTTGTTTGTAGCTGAACTATCTACAGGTGATTTGTTTGTAGCTGAACTCTCAACAAGGTGATACTTCTAGCTGATCTCTCTACAGGATGACTTGTTTCTAACTGAACTCTCTACAGGGTGATCTGTTCATAGCTGAACTTTCTACTGGGTGATTTGTTTGCAGCTGAACTCTCTACAAGGTGACTTCTTCTAACTGAACTCTCTACATAGTTATTGATTTTTTTGCAGCTGAACTCTCTACATGGTGATTTCTTTGTAAAGAGTTCACCTTGTAGAGAGTTCACCTTGTAGAGAGTTCACCTTGTAGAAATCACCTTGAAATCACCTTGCAGAGAGAAATCACCTTGTAGAGAGTTCAGCTTGCAGCTGAACTCTCTACAAGGTGATTTCTTCTAGCTGATCTCTCTACAGGGTGATTTGTTTGCAGCTGAACTCTCTACATGGTGGTTTCTTTGTAACTGAACTCTCTACAGGGTGATTTGTTTGCAGCTGAACTCTCTACATGATGGTTTCTTTGTAGCTGAACTCTCCACAAGGTGGCTTCTTCTTGCTGATCTCTCTACAGGGTGACTTGTTTCTAGATGAACTCTCTACAGGGTGACTTGCATGTAGCTGAATTGTCTATCAGATTAACTGTTTGTAGCTGAATTCCGTACAGAATATCTTGCAATGTAATATAATTCTATAATGGAGTAAGTTATAAACGTAGCTGAATGCTCTATTAGGGTGACTGTTCTATTAGAGTATCTCGATCTCGCATATGATACACGTAGTTGCCTTTCGAATCATAATTCAGTGGTTTGTACTCTGATTCTTCTTTACTACTGCATGGACTTCCTATGATGATTATTCCAGCTACATACTGATTTTCAACTCATTGCTCTAAGCGGTTTGCCTGGTAGATATAAAAACTAATAGTATTTTTATTCATAAAAATTGATCGCGTAATTTTGACACAGGTTGGGTTTTGTCATATCTCCATGGTCTCTATCTCAATTTCTTTCAAACCACAAAAAGGCACTCCTACGATGGTTACTCAATCTACATATCAATTTTCAACTCATTCCTCCAAGGGGTTTACCCTGTAGGCGAGACAGAACTTCGACCTTATTTTACGCACATAATCGGTCATAACTCCGTGAATGTTCATCGGATTCCTACCAAAGTTGGTACTGATATCCGTCTTAATGAGCCCTTCAAGTGTGCCAAATTTCAGCCCGATTGGAGTACGCATTCGTGTTTTATGGCGGATTTTGCGAAGTGTGCGAAATGAAGAAGAAAAAATAGAAGAAATTAAAACGAAATTTTGTTCATTCGTATCTCGGAAATGGAATACGATAATGAAATACAATAATGCTAGTCGTCATGCTAGTTGTACAGCAACGATATCTAAATTAATAAATATGTAAGATTGTCATCTAGTTTTTAGGTTACAGCTAGTATTAATGTTGATTATCATACAGTACTACTGTATAGTAGGAACATCGAAGGTGTGGGCGTGGCCCGTGACATAATATAACCAAGAGTTAATAATAAGAGAGGAGAGTGTCTAACGCTGTATAGTCCTGTAATAGATGATTGCGCAGAAATTAAACGGCTTCTTTTCCGCGTAACGTACAGACTGGCTAGTATATTTTCGCATTTAACCACAAAGGCTATCCCAGACATAAGGGCGTGCGTTCAACTCGATGTTCAAGTTCACCACGAAGAGCATCGTTCTGTTGTGTAAAGAAGTGTGGCTGTTAACCTCGAAGACAACTCTGGGGAAGAGCGTCTGAGAAACCAATAAACACGAACCAAAGGCGGAGTATCGCTTCGAATTTTCACTGCGTCGCCATGTTGCCCTACCTTTGAGCATTCTTGAATTGAAGGAGCACTGTTCCCTGTACATACAGCTCAGTCTTTAGTTCAGTCTTCGAATATTCTCGAGGATTCATCACGGTGCGGCTAAACTAATTGCGGTAAGGAAACGAACAAATACTAGAACCCTATACGTTACACGGAAAGGAAGCCGTTTAACTTCTGCGCAATCATCTATTACAGGCCTATACAGCGTCAGACACTCTCCTCTCTTATTTATTAACTCTTGATATAACCCAAAAACCTACTTCGATTTTTCCTCACAACAACATGACAGTATTGGTTGGATAAAAAATAAAAAAAAAAAAAGTATCTTCAGATCGACCCAAAACTTTTCTGTCAAGTTGCTACAAAATTTCAAAAAAAGAATATTCAACAGAATTTTCTACTGCCTGCCTGCCTGATGCCTTCAGTCAAGTGTAGCAGAAAACTGGCTACAGCTACAGCCCTAATTCTTTCACAGAAATGTTTCTAGTTTGCTTAAGAAAAAACATTTGGTATATTGATAAACATACAATGCTTGCGCTATTGTCTTACCCTTTACCATGGCCATCAGTCAAGGTTCTACCACTGAGTGTTAATAGACTAAAAGTAGGGCTTCCATCTACTGGTGTATATTGCACCAAACTATTTGAACATATGTGGCTTGCTGGTTGGTAGTTGATATAAATCAGTGAGAGCAACTTGTGGTGAACTAGCAACGTGTAAGTCAATAATATAGTTTAGTAACAATATTAAAACTGAGTCAGATCATCCAGGTCCCACTTTACAGATTATCTGGGTCTGATCTCACGTGCTAAATTAATTAGTGTAACATTGTGGACACAGAGTAACATGTTATAGCATAGCCCTGCTTCTTTTGTGAGCCACGCCCACTTATGTACATTTCCGTCTGTAGACATATGGTAGCCACACCCATTCATCAGTCTGTAGGTATACATGAATCCATTGTCTGCAGGCTTATGTAGAGCCACACCCACTGATCAGGTGTCATTTGGTCATAATCTAGTGTAATAGTGCTGTGATTAGCTCTTTTAAAATGTGACCGAATTTTGGAAAACCGTCGATATATGCACAATAGTACTAAAACGCATTTAAAAAGTATGGGTAAAAAACGCAAACTCCAGAAAAATATTATGCAAGTTTTTATCGCCTCACTGGTGGGAAAATTAAGCCTCCAATGGATAAATCCTGGGCATCACCGTGTTCGCCTGTTCATAGGGAGTACAAAAATCTTTGTTTCATCTCCATACACAAAAGGATTTTAAAGTTACAGACGTTTGTTTACGTTGCGGTGATGAAAGAATATACCGATGATCGTTTTTCAGTAAATTTGCCTTCCTTCTCGAACACAGAAGCATGCCTGGGACAAAAAACTTTACCTTGGTGGATGCACAAATTCATGGCGAACACAATGAGCAAAGATTCAATTCTGTATGCTGTTGTATCAGTAAGTTATGATGGTTTATGTAAGCGCCTGTAGATTCTTTTCTCGATAGCTTCTGTACATATCAATTTATTTGCTCGTCTGACTGTCTAGTGCTGTATTTCCAATGCTGCTTAACTTATGAAGCTGACACTTTGCTAGTCCATTCCTCTGTCCCTGTAGAAAACAAAGAACAATTAAAATGGATTTTGAAATTGTGCGGATATCAACGGTTTTCTAAAATTAGGTCACAAATATTGTGACTGGTTTTGTGAAAAACAGGCTATTTAGTGGTCATAAGCTTGCAAAAAAACTTCACAAACAAGTGTGATAATATATTAAACTGTATATTTAATATTAACTCTGTGTGTCTATTTGATGTCGTATACGTGATATAATAATAACATTTGGGCAGGTGTTTAGTCTTGCTGACAGCTGGAATTCGGGTGTTGTGTCGTGTAGTGTCTGTATTGTTAACAAGCCAATATACAAAAAACGCTACACAAGTATAAGAAAAATTAGGATTTTTAAATTAGAGCAGGGACAGTGTATTAGTACTGCAATAAAAAGTACTGAAACAAGCTGGATCAGAGTGGCTAGTACGTAATGTCCAAATACTGTAAAACAATAAGAAGTGAATACCCTACTATGCATTGAGTTTAAAATTCCTAATTTTTTCTTATATTACTTTAACCCAGCCAGCAGATCTCACTCTGTTATGAGCTGGTTGCCACCATCCATAGATAGTGGTTGTTTTGGTAGGTGTGCAGGGTTGCATGGATTCTTCTATTAATTGAAATAGGTCCAATTCCAATAATTTACTATTTCTTACATAATGTACACAGCATGTTTTACTATGAAGGATTGGAGGTAGGAATGCTTTGGGGATTCTAATATTCTACAAAGCCACAAGAATTTCTGCATGCCACAGAAAGGCAACTGCCTTTCCCTCCAAGCCATAGGAAACTATAAAACTTCCCTGCACACCCACCCCAAAGAAGATCCCCATGTGTGATGCCATGCACGTGTCTATCATTGAAGATTAGTATGCGAGACCATAGTTGCACATACATGCCATTGTTTCCTGTAATACACATAAAATTATTTCACTGATATTACAGTGGAACCCCTCTAAAATGGACACCATTGGGGAAATGAAATATGTCCTTTATATGGAGAGTGTCCTTATTAAAGGGTTTTTCTAAAATTTTAAAATACTCAGTAGTTTTAATGCACGAGACTAGACCAAGTGGTGGAGCAATTGTGTACCATGTGAACCAAATATGATCAGTTTAATAGCAACAGAAGTGATGTTATTGAGCATGGATTACCTATGGTGTGTGGCCTCTACTATACTACCCAGACAATTAGGCACCACAAACATTTTATAGCTACATGCTCCCATAACAACTTATCCGGATTACTCTATATTTGATTAGTTATCAATATGGTTGACTATACAGATTATGTAGTTTATCCTGTAGTGCAGTTAATTCTTAAAGTGCACCAGTTACTATTTTCAGAAGACCTGTTAAGAACATTAACAGCAGTACTTGTATATGCATTTGTATGGCTTCTCATAAGCACAGAGTTGTCATAGACATCCTGGCTTGGGACAGTCTTCTCCCTTAATCAAAGGAAACCGAAGAATGTAGTGCAAAAGGCTGCCCACAACATGATTTCCTGTTACTCTGTGGGAGTTTTAAACAAAATCGAATAAATCTTATGTAAAATCTCCACGGTAATCGGAAGGCGGACTCGTTGCGGGCATGTGCTGGCCTGCTCTCTCTTGATTCCTTGAAGAATCTGCTCTAAGCGCGGTGTAAGGGCGTTGTGGTATGCGGCAGGATAAATGTAGGTTGCCAATAGAGGAGAAAAAGACTTTTAAGGTGGTGTGTGCTAAGCCTTGATGTACCAAGTGGGCTGCAAACAGGGGACATTGTGCTTTCTGATGTGGGGACTAGTGTTAAGTTGGCTTGTGTGCAGAATTGTAAATAGCTTTGCTGGTCAGCGTTGGGTGGCAGATGCTAAACCATTCTCAAAATAGTACTTAACAACTACCTAAATAGGGGTGATGTCCAATTTGGCCCTCCGGTTGCTAGAATCTGTAGCAATGGTTGGGGTAGTGGAGTTGGCTGACAGGTGGCCTATGGATGTAAAAAAAAAAGAAGAATGAATGAATGCAGATTACCATGGGAAAGGTGGTCAGCTGTGCTATTGTTTACCCCGGCTATGTGTTAGCACTTTATATCAATATCGAAATAGGCAACAACAAAAACTACAGGCTGCGTAGCAGGTGCATGGCTCTTTGTTCCTTTGTGTAATGCTTATTAACAGCGGCATAGAATTGTCACAATCAAAAAGTACCTTACTTCCTGCTAGTTTCCTCCCCCAAATGGAACGGCTCAAAATCATTAGGACCAGTTCTTTCACCATGACATTGTGTATGACCCATTCTGGTGGCCAGCACCACTGAAGCCATTGGCCCTGCCAAAAGGTATCACAACCCAGCCTCCTGGTGCATCTGTTTGGATAAGGTGATTGGGAGTCCAATCGCTGTTATCATACCGGAGTAAGCTCAACCTCATTCCAATCTGCTAAGAAGGTGTGCCACCTACACAAATCCAAACAAAATTCAATATTCAGTCTTGTATGGAAGTGCATTTATCGTAGTTCGGCTGCTGTTGAGTATATGCGAGAGACAAAAGCTCTGCTATGACGAACATCACTATAGTGATCTCATCAAGGTAAGAATCTCTCGCTTTTCAGTGTGGTCTAACCACTGGGCCACTAATTTTTTGATTTGAGTTTTTCTTCAGGTAATCTAGCCTCCATCTTAACAGTATCCAAGACAATGCCCAGAAAAGGCAAGGTGGATGCAGGACCTTCAACTTTCTCTAAGGCCAATGGAATGCCTAAATAGTCACAGATCTGAACAATTGTGTCCAAGTTGCATTGGTAGGCAAGAGAAGCAGGGGGATCCATGGTCAAGAAGTCAACCAAGTAGTGTATCAGGAAAGATACATTGCTGCTCTTGGCAATCCAAGCCAAGTGGTCTGCTAAAATATTTAAAAGTTTGGGTGCTGATCACAAGCCAAAGGGGAGGTAAGTGTCAAAAAATACCCCTCCATTCCATTGCCTGCTAAGCATGTATCTATCTGCTGGATGCACTGGGAGAAGATGGAATGCACTTTTTATATCAATCTTGGCTAGCAATGTACCGGGCCCAAGTTGAACAATCCCCTTAATGGTGTCGTCAATAGTGATATACTTCAGAGAACATGGTTTTGATATCCCATCATTCACATTAGGGCTTTTGGGATGAGATAGATGTACAATAAGCCTCCATTTGCCAGTTTGGTCTTTGAGAACGGCTAGCATGGACTTGAGGGACAGCTTGTGGAGGAAACGGGCCTGCAATACGACCTAAGGATATCTCGGCTAAAAGGTAGTCAGAGACTACCTCAGGGTGCTCTTGTTCTCCCTCCAAGTTGCATATAACTGCTTTTAGTGATGAAGGTGCATTGGTAAATCCTACATTGAAAATCCCATGTGCCATAAACTGTACCAAGCGTTTGTTAGGGTAACACTGCAACATTGAGAACCATGCTGAAGCACATAAGGGGGTGTGTACCATGCTGGCTGTGAGAGGTACAACATAGGGGTAGGTGGCTGGAACAGAAGGTGGCCACTGCTGTAACCATTGGTATGTAGGACTATGATAGTATGGGAGTAGCTGCTTATCCCATAATTCTGGTGACAGGTCATTAATAGGCACTACCAAGAAGAAATAACAAGAGATTTTTTGCTATGACAGTTCAGCCACCTGTGAGCCAAAGTTTTCTTAAAATATTGAACACCAAATAATAATGACACAGTTGATTATTTTCAAGTCAACTGGTCATATCCTTACACAGCTGCCCTAGTAAAGTACTTCAAAGTAGTCTTCATCCTATCACACATAAACTATGTCACTTGATCTACATTAATCCACAAACATCACTACACATGCTCACCTGATATTCGGAGTGTTAATGGATCACTAGTATAGTCAACATCATCAACAGTTACAGTACAAGTGATGGTACCAGCATCATCTGCCAGTAGATTATTATCAGTTACATTTTGTGTTGTCTGACCAGTAGGAAAACATGTTGGATTACCACTATTATGACCAGTGTTAGTATAACATCCTGTAGTTTCCCACTGATATGTTGCAGTTCCAGTAAATGCTTCTCCATTAGACAATGATACCATACATGTCAGAGTGACACTGCTCAATATGGGATAGTCAAATGTGTTTGTAGATCCACTAACTGGTGTACCAGCTGGACTACTGATTATGGTGGCTGTGACATCTGAAACAATTAAGAACATTGATAATTAATTATGGTCACTTTGGCATATTCACTTTTTATGGTACTTTTACTCTCTTCCCCAACTGTTCTACCAAAAGCAATGTTGTAAGCGTCATAGGCTACCAGAAATTATAAAAACACACTACTATATTTTATTTGTGATTGAAATAATTGTTGGAGTTAGGCTTCTTTAGTAGTACTCAGCAATGTAATTAATTAATAACAAATTGACTGCTCTGTTAGGGTGCATGGATTTATGGAATGTCCACGTAATATGCTAGCATTACGTTGGCATATAGCACTCCAGCCTATTATGCTTTATATTATGCTGGCATATTTGGTACAGGCCTAACTGCAAATATCAGTGTATAATGATATAGGATACAAGTACTTACCACTGATGGTAACAGTAATATTAAGACTATCATTTCCAATAGGATTAGCTATACTACATGCATATGTTCCACCATCAGTTGTAGTAACACTATTAATAATATAGTCATTGCGAAACTCTGCAGTAGCACTGTCATGAGTGACTGTAGTCAAAGTAGGGGTCAGTGGTGCTGGAGTACCATCCTTCATCCAGGTGAATGTGTCTGGGGGAGAACCTTGTGAGGTACAGGATAATGTCAGAGGAGAACCAATTATGGCCCTGACAGTTGATAATGTAGTGGTGATGACTGGAGCAGCTGTGTGTATGAAGTTAGTTAACAATAATTAATCACACTATAAAGTGACTTACTTCTCACAGGTAAGTACACACCTACCCTCACAGTCTGGTCCACCATACTACTGTTCCTTATGGTACAAGTGTAAACACCTTCTTCATTAGTAGTAAATGTAGAACACAATTCTGCATTAATAACTCCAATGTAATGATGAAACTTAGTTCCACGTGTTTGTACCACAGGACCATCACATAAACCATGAGATATTTGAACACCATTAAAGGAAACGTGACCCAACTCTTCATTACTGTTACTGCTAGGTCCTAATCCAGTCACACAACGAAACAGCACACCATTTGGTCGATTAATAGTGCATCTAATAGCAGAATAGTCATTAACAATGTTAGTAGAGTCAACAGTATTAGATGAAGTAGTTCTCACCCCACCAACAACTTCAACTCCTAATAGGTATTACATATTATGCATTTAAACATATGATAGTGTTTACTGCAGCATACGAAGCCATAGAAAATGTTTTTATTATGAATAAATTAAATTTTTGTAGTTTGAGTACAGAGATCATACTTCCTCCCAGATTATCTCAATGGTGGCATTTCCTCCTGAGTTGGGAGGCTATATGCTACAGGTCACCCTGATATATATATATCATCAAAGTGATATTATTTTTCATATCATTCCATACCAAAAACTTGCATAAATTCAAATGAATCACTAACTAAATCAGTTTCTGGAGTAAGACCTGGTCCAGTAGTAGTCACTGATATCTATATATACAAAGCTGAAAAGCCATCTGTTTGACTGTCTACAATTCCGATGGTGTCCAACGATTTTCTCGCCAGCTGATGTGCATGTCGAAGCATTTTTTGTGCCAAATGAAGCGCTCATCATCTAAAAATTACCTCGCTTTTAAATGAAGCTTCTAGCTGCCATCGTTCATCATTTACAGCGTGATTGGTGCAAGGGTGTAGACAAAAATTCGCTTGAATTCTGTCTATAAACCGCATACAAACCGCAAGTAAATGTCACCTATTCCATTCAACTAAAGCATACCTTTATAAACAACTTTTAGAGACACTGTAACCACACGTGACATTTAGTCCATGTGGTAGAGTGTGAGGCTTGGAACTGGTAGGGTATGAGTTGAAACCCCAGTTGCATTGCTTTTTTTTCTTTTTCCAAACCTTTTGGTTACAACTTTTCTTCAACAACCTTTTTTGCTATTACTTTTTATTTCATTTTGGAAGCCTTTTATGTACTCTTTTCATACTATTATTCTGACTCTACAGTGAAACCTGTGTATATTAGGGACTGACTAAAAGTGCCATGATTATCAAAGTTTTCAGGTCAGTTACAAACTAAGGGATACTTCAAGAGTGTTACCAAGTGTCCAGATTATGCAGGTGTCCTCATTCTCAAGTGTTCTGATTAACAGGTTCACTGTATTGGTTGATAATAGTTAGTAGTAGCTAATTTTACTGTACAAAGGTGCTGACAATAGGTGAGAATAGTCAGTGGTAGCTTACTCAAAATATCATACAGAACTGTAAATGTAGGGATCATGGAGGTTAGAGGTGATGACAATAGGTATAGGTTGTAGTGTAGTAAAGGGTAGTGTTGTAGTATTGTTAACATACACAGCTCAGCCTGCACTGTAGGCATGTACATTAAGTAGTTTCTTTTTGTTTTCATTAAGTCAAATGTCATATTTGGCATACATGACAGGTACTATACTAATATCACATAAGCGCCTGTGTGGTAGACATCAAGACACACGGTAGTGTGTCGTGCGGCCCAAGAAGCCGGCGCGCAACCCCGTGAGTATATTGACAGGAAGAAACAAAACGCAATTTTCGCACCTCCGTAGCTCTGTGCTGCCTTGATGAAACAAGACAAATTTTGCTGTGTACATTCCCTCCAACTTCAGCACTCCACATTCCAAATTTGAGTGAAATCGCTTCAGGCATTCCTGAGATATGCGACTTCAAAAATTGGCTTAGTTTCTTCGGGTTTTTTTTCTTCTTCTTCTTATTTTTCTTCATCTTTTCGCACACTTACAAAAACTGCTATAAAACGCGAACGCGTTATCCGATTGCCTTGAAATTTGGCACACAGAAGGGGGGTATAAAGGCGCATCTCTGTACCAACTTTGGCTGGAATACCATACACAGGCAAAGAGTTATGAGCGATTATGCACGAAAAATAACACCAATATGTTGTCACGCCTACAGGGTAAACCGCGTATGGGAAGAAGCTGAAAATCGGTGGGTGAATAGGTTAACTATTGAACCTCAAACCTTTTGTGGTTTGAAAGAAATCGAGCTAAAACCCTGGAAGATACAGCGAAAAAATCAACAGTGTGTAACAATTACGCAATCGAGATTAGCAAATTTTTATTATTATTATTATTATTATTATGCTTGCCACGCCTACCAGATAAATCACTTGGGGTAATGCTTTGAAAATCGCTGTACAGATGGAGTTATCATCTTAGAAAGGCTCTTCAATGGTGTAGAACAATCAGACTTAAAGCCACGGAGTTATAACACGAAATCCAACTTGGTGTAGCAAGTGCGAGATCGAGATACTCTAATAGAGCAGTCATCCTAATAGAGCACTCACCCTGAACAGAATTCAAGAGATCAGTTAGAAATAAGTAACCTGTATAGAGATCAGCTACAAACAAATCACCCTGTAGAGAGTTCAGCTACAAACATTTCACCCTGTTCAGACATCAGTTAGAAGAAGTTTTCTTGTAGAGAGTTCAGTTACAAACAAATCACTCTGTTGAAAGATCAGCTAGAAGATGTCACCTTATGGATAGTTCAGTTAAAAAGAAACCACCATGTAGAGAATTCAGCTACAAACTAGTGACCCTGTAGATACATCAGCTAGAAGAAGTTACCTTGTAGAGAGTTCAGCTACAAAGAAACCATTCTGTAAAGAGCTCAGCTGCAAACAAATCACCTATACAGAATTCAGCTACAAACAAATCACCCTGTAGAGAGATCAGCTAGAAGAAGTTACCTTGTAGATAGTTCACCTACAAACAAATCATCCTGTAGAGAGATCAGCTAGAAGAAGTTACCTTGTAGATAGTTCAGCTACAAACAATTCACCCTGTACAGAGCTCAGTTAAAAGAGGTTTCCTTGTAGAGAGTTCAGCTACAGACAAATCACCCTGTAGAGAGATCAGTTAGAAGAAGTTACCTTGTAGATCGTTCAGCTACAAACAATTCACCCTGTAAAGAGATCAGCTAGAAGAAGTTACCTTGTAGAGAGTTCAGCTACAAAGAAACCATCATGTAGAGAATTCAGCCGCAAACAAATCATGTATAGAGAGTTCAGCTACAAACAAATCTCCATGTAGAGAGATCAGCTAGAAGAAGTTTCCTTGTAGATAGTTCTGCTACAAACAAATCACCCTGTAGAAAGATCAGCTAGAAGAAATCACCTTGTAGAGAGTTCAGCTTCAAAGAAGCAATCATGTGAGAGTTCAGGTACAAACAAATTGTCCTGTAGAGAGATCAGCTAGGAGAAGTTACCTTGTAGAGAGTTCAGCTACAAAGAAACCATCATGTAGATAGTTCAGGTACAAACAAATCACCCTGTAGAAAGATCAGCTATAGAAAAAATCACCTTGTAGAGAGTTCAGCTACAAAGAAACTATCATGTAGAGAGTTCAACTACAAACAAATCACCCTGTAGAAAGATCAGCTATAGAAGAAATCACCTTGTAGAGAGTTCAGCTACAAAGAAACCATCATGTAGAGAATTCAGCTACAAACAAATCGGCCTGTAGAGAGATCAGCTAGAAGAAATTACCTTGTAGAGAGTTCAGCTACAAAGAAACCATCATGTAGAGAGTTCAGCTGCAAACAAATCACCTGTAGAGAGTTAAGCTACAAACAAATCTCCCTGTAGAGAGATCAGCTAGAAGAAGTCACCTTGCAGGGAGTTCAGTTACAAAGAAATAAACCATGTGGAGAGTTCAGCTGCAAACAAATCACCTGTAGAGAGTTCAGCTAGAAACAAGTCACCCTGTAGAGAGATCGGCTAGAAACAAGTCACCTTGTAGAAAGTTCAGCTAGAAGAAGTCACATTGTAGAGCTACAAAGAAACTACCATGTAGAGTTCAGCTGCAAACAAATCACCCTGTAGAGAAGTCAGCTACAAACAAATCGCCCTGTAGAAAGATTAGCTAGAAGAAGTTACCTTATAGGGAGTTCAGCTATGAACAGATCACCCTGTAGAGAGTTCAGCTACAAACAAATCACCCTGTAGAGAGTTCAGCTACAAACAAATCACCCTGTAGAGAGTTAAGTTACAAAGAAACCACCATGTAGAGAGTTCAGCTGCAAAAAAAAATCAATCACTCTGTTGAGAGTTCAGCTAGAAGAAGTCACCTTGTAGAGAGTTAAGCTGCAAATAAATCACCCTGTAGAAAGATCAGCTAGAAGAAGTTACCTTGTAGAGAGTTCAGCTACAAATAAACCACCATGTAGAGAGTTCAGCTGCAAACAAATCACCTGTAGAGAGTTCAGCTAGAAACAAGTCACCCTGTAGAGAGATCAGCTAAAAACAAGTCACCCTGTAGAGAGTTCAGCTAGAAGAAGTCACATTGTAGAGAGTTCAGCTACAAAGAAACTACCACGTAGAGAGTTCAGCTGCAAACAAATCATCCTGTAGAGAGTTCAGCTAGAAGAAGTCACCTTTTAGAGAGTTCAGCTACAAAGCAACTACCATGTAAAGAGTTCAGCTGCAAAAAACTCAATCACCTTGTAGAAAGATCGGCTAGAAGAAGTTACCTTGTAGAGAGTTCAGCTACAAAGAAACTACCACGTAGAGAGTTCAGCTGCAAACAAATCATCCTGTAGAGAGTTCAGCTAGAAGAAGTCACCTTTTAGAGAGTTCAGCTACAAAGCAACTACCATGTAAAGAGTTCAGCTGCAAAAAACTCAATCACCTTGTAGAAAGATCGGCTAGAAGAAGTTACCTTGTAGAGAGTTCAGCTACAAAGAAACCACCATGTAGAGAGTTCAGCTGCAAACAAATCACCTATAGAGAGTTCAGCTAGAAACAAGTCACCCTGTAGAGAGTTCAGCTAGAAGAAGTCACATTGTAGAGAGTTCAGCTACAATGAAACTCCCATGTAGAGAGTTCAGCTGCAAACAAATCACCCTGTAGAGAACTCAGCTACAAACAAATATGCAGTGTAAAAAGATCAGCTAGAAGAAGTTACCTTGTAGAGAGTTCAGCTACAACGAAACCACCATGTAGAGAGTTCAGCTACAAACAAATCACCTGTAGAGAGTTCAGCTAGAAACAAGTCACCCTGTAGAGAGATCAGCTAGAACAAGTCACCTTGTAGAGAGTTAAGCTAGAAGAAGTCACATTGTAGAGAGTTCAGCTACAAAGAAACCACGATTTAGAGAGCTCAGCTGCAAACAAACCACGATTTAGAGAGCTCAGCTGCAAACAAATCACCCAGTAGAAAGTTCAGATATGAACAGATCACCCTGTTGAGAGTTCAGTTAGAAACAAGGAATCCTGTAGAGAGATCACCTAGAAGTATCGCTTTGCAGAGAGTTCAGCTACAAACAAATCACCTGTAGAGAGTTCAGCTAGAAACAAGTCACCCTGTAGAGAGATCAGCTAGAAACAAGTCACCTTGTAGAGAGTTCAGCTAGAAGAAGTCACCTTGTAGAGAGTTCAGCTATAAAGAAACCACCATGTAGAGAATTCAGCTGCAAACAAACACCCTGTAGAGAACTCAGCTACAAACAAATCGCCCTGTAGAAAGATCAGCTAGAAGAAGTTACCTTGTAGGGATTTCAGCTACAAACAAATCACCCTGTAGAGAGATCAGCTAGAAGAAATTACCTTGTAGATAGTTCAGCTACAAACAAATCACCCTGTAGAGAGATCAGCTAGAAGAAATTACCTTGTACAGAATTCAGCTACAAACAAATCACCCTGTAGAGAGATCAGCTAGAAGAAATTACCTTGTACAGAATTCAGCTACAAACAAATCACCCTGTAGAGAGATCAGCTAGAAGAAATTACCTTGTAGATAGTTCAGCTACAAACAAATCACCCTGTAGAAAGATCAGTTAGAAGAAGTTACCTTGGAGAAAGTTCAGCTACAAAGAAACCATTTTGTAAAGAGCTCAGCTGCAAACAAATCACCTGTACAGAATTCAACTACGAACAAATCACCCTGTAGAGAGATCAGCTATAAGAAGTTACCTTGTAGATAGTTCAGCTACAAACAAATCTCCCTGTAGAGAGATCAGCTAGAAGAAATTACCTTGTAGAGAGTTCAGCTACAAAGAAACCACCATGTAGAGAGTTCAGCTGCAAAGAAATCACCCTGTAGAAAATTCTGCCAGAAACAAATTGCCCTGTAGAAAGATCAGTTAGAAGAAGTTACCTTTTAGAGAGTTCAGCTACAAAGAAACCATTCTGTAAAGAGCTCAGCTGCAAACAAATCACCTGTACAGAATTCAGCTACAAACACATCACCCTGTAGAGAGATCAGCTAGAAGAAGTTACCTTGTAGATCGTTCAGCTACAAACAATTCACCCTGTAGAGAGAGCAATTAGAAGAAGTCACCTTGTAGAGTGTTCAGTTACAAAGAAACCACCATGGAGATTTCTGTAATCAATATAATATTATGTGACCGGATTTGCGAAAAGGGGTCCTCCACACACATCCAATTCCGTAACCGTTGGAGACCATAACTCAGTGTTCAAGTAACATATTAACCTGACAATTTCACCACGTATTCAGCTATTGTGGTGCTCACCACTGTCCAAAATTCAAGGCAATATCTCTTTCCAATCTGAAGTTATCAGTTGTCAAAGTTGGCAAATTTGATGTGTGTGGAAGACCCTTTTCGCAAATCCGGTCACATATGTATTATACAGTATATATAATTTGTACATTTACTGATAAAATATTTACAGTACATCTACTTCATCTTTTCTTCTTCCTGTAGTAAAGAAAAAAACATAGGTTAAAAAAGTCCAAAGCTGGCCATAGGCCGGCTTTGGGGTATACAAATACAAAAAGAAATGAAATCTAATCCAAAACAGCCAAGCTGTAAAAAAAGTGTGCGGCCCTCAGAAAGGCTATGGTGAAAAAAGATGTGAAATCCAAGGTGGCGGCCAAGAAATGGCTGTGATGGTAGGTTAATGGTAAAAATTTTAATAATGACAATTTAGGTAAATTTTGTGAAGCGGCACAAAAATTCACCTGAATTGACGTTATTAAAATTTTTACCATTAACCTACCATCACAGCCATTTCTTGGCCGCCACCTTGGATTTCACATCTTTTTTCACCATAGCCTTTCTGAGGGCCGCACACTTTTTTTACAGCTTGGCTGTTTTGGATTAGATAATAGGTATACACTAGTGTTCTGTGATACAGTGAATTTTGTGTATCTCATATCACCATCAATAAACTGTTCGATACGATACTGTATCACGATACTATAATATAGCTAGGCAGGCGTATTAGCTAATAATTGTAATAATATCCAATTTATCTGTACCTTAAGGAACTGACACTGATTCTACATTCACTGTGTATACAAATTTCTTTATTCAGTGAAACTACTGTAGCTATTATCTAATCCAAAACAGCCAAGCTGTAAAAAAAGTGTGCGGCCCTCAGAAAGGCTATGGTGAAAAAAGATGTGAAATCCAAGGTGGCGGCCAAGAAATGGCTGTGATGGTAGGTTAATGGTAAAAATTTTAATAAAGACAATTCAGGTGAATTTTTGTGCCGCTTCACTAAATTTACCTAAATTGTCATTATTAAAATTTTTACCATTAACCTACCATCACAGCCATTTCTTGGCTGCCACCTTGGATTTCACATCTTTTTTTCACCATAGCCTTTCTGAGGGCCGCACACTTTTTTTACAGCTTGGCTGTTTTGGATTAGATTTCATTTCTTTTTGTATTTGTATACCAGCTTTGGGACTTTTTTAACCTACGTTTTTATCTTTACTACAGGAAGAAGAAAAGATGAAGTAGATGTACTTTAAATATTTTATCAGTAAATGTACAAATTATATATACTGTATAATACATATTTGACCGGATTTGCGAAAAGGGGTCTTCCACACACATCCAATTTGCCAACTTTGACAATTGATAACTTCAGATTGGAAAGCGCTATTGCCTTGATATTTGGGCAGTGGTGAGTACCACTATAGCTGAATACATGGTGCAATTTTCAGGTTAATATGTTACTTGAACACTGAGTTATGGTCTCCAACGTTTAAGCAATTGGATGTGTGTGGAAGACCCCTTTTCGCAAATCCGGTCACATACGTATATTGATTACAGAAATCTCCATGGTGGTTTCTTTGTAACTGAACACTCTACAAGGTGACTTCTTCTAATTGCTCTCTCTACAGGGTGAATTGTTTGTAGCTGAACGATCTACAAGGTAACTTCTTCTAGCTGATCTCTCTACAGGGTGATGTGTTTGTAGCTGAATTTTGTATAGGTGATTTGTTTGCAGCTGAGCTCTTTACAGAATGGTTTCTTTGTAGCTGAACTCTCTAAAAGGTAACTTCTTCTAACTGACCTTTCTACAGGGCAATTTGTTTCTGGCAGAATTTTCTACAGGGTGATTTCTTTGCAGCTGAACTCTCTACATGGTGGTTTCTTTGTAGCTGAACTCTCTACAAGGTAATTTCTTCTAGCTGATCTCTCTACAGGGAGATTTGTTCGTAGTTGAATTCTGTACAGGTGATTTGTTTGCAACTGAGCTCTTTACAAAATGGTTTCTTTGTAGCTGAACTTTCTCCAAGGTAACTTCTTCTAACTGATCTTTCTACAGGGTGATTTGTTTGTAACTGAACTATATACAAGGTAATTTCTTCTTGCTGATCTCTCTACAGGGTGATTTGTTTGTAGCTGAATTCTGTACAAGTGATTTGTTTGCAGCTGAGCTCTTTACAGAATGGTTTCTTTGTAGCTGAACTCTCTACAGGGTGATTTGTTTGTAGCTGAAATCCCTACAAGGTAACTTCTTCTAGCTGATCTCTCTACAGGGTGATTTGTTTGTAGCTGAACTCTCTACAGGTGATTTGTTTGTAGCTGAACTCTCTACAAGGCGATACTTCTAGGTGATCTCTCTACAGGATTCCTTGTTTCTAACTGAACTCTCAACAGGGTGATCTGTTCATAGCTGAACTTTCTACTGGGTGATTTGTTTGCAGCTGAACTCTCTAAATGGTGGTTTCTTTGTAGCTGAACTCTCTACAGTGTGACTTCTTCTAGCTGAACTCTCTACAAGGTGACTTGTTTCTAGCTGATCTCTCTACAGGGTGACTTGTTTCTAGCTGAACTCTCTACAGGTGATATGTTTGTAGCTGAACTCTCTACATGGTGGTTTCGTTGTAGCTGAACTCTCTACAAGGTAACTTCTTCTAGCTGATCTTTTTACACTGCATATTTGTTTGCAGCTGAACTCTCTACATGGGAGTTTCATTGTAGCTGAACTCTCTACAATGTGACTTCTTCTAGCTGAACTCTCTACAGGGTGACTTGTTTCTAGCTGAACTCTCTACAGGTGATTTGTTTGCAGCTGAACTCTCTACATGGTGGTTTCTTTGTAGCTGAACTCTCTACAAGGTAACTTCTTCTAGCCGATCTTTCTACAAGGTGATTGAGTTTTTTGCAGCTGAACTCTTTACATGGTGGTTGCTTTGTAGCTGAACTCTCTAAAAGGTGACTTCTTCTAGCTGAACTCTGTACAGGATGATTTGTTTGCAGCTGAACTCTCTACGTGGTAGTTTCTTTGTAGCTGAACTCTCTACAATGTGACTTCTTCTAGCTGAACTCTCTACAGGGTGACTTGTTTTTAGCTGATCTCTCTACAGGGTGACTCGTTTCTAGCTGAACTCTCTACAGGTGATTTGTTTGCAGCTGAACTCTCTACATGGTGGTTTCTTTGTAGCTGAACTCTCTACAAGGTAACTTCTTCTAGCTGATCTTTCTACAGGGTAATTTGTTTGTAGCTGAATTCTCTACAGGGTGATTTATTTGCAGCTTAACTCTCTACAAGGTGACTTCTTCTAGCTGAACTCTCTAAAGAGTGATTGATTTATTTGCAGCTGAACTCTCTACATGGTGGTTTCTTTGTAACTTAACTCTCTACAGGGTGATTTGTTTGTAGCTGAACTCTCTACAGGGTGATCTGTTCATAGCTGAACTCCCTATAAGGTAACTTCTTCTAGCTAATCTTTCTACAGGGCGATTTGTTTGTAGCTGACTTCTCTACAGGGTGATTTGTTTGCAGCTGAACTCTACATGGTAGTATCTTTGTAGCTCTAAAATGTGACTTCTTCTAGCTGAACTCTCTACAAGGTGACTTGTTTCTAGCTGATCTCTCTACAGGGTGACTTGTTTCTAGCTGAACTCTCTACAGGTGATTTGTTTGCAGCTGAACTCTCTACATGGTTTATTTCTTTGTAACTGAACTCCCTGCAAGGTGACTTCTTCTAGCTGATCTCTCTACAGGGAGATTTGTTTGTAGCTTAACTCTCTACAGGTGATTTGTTTGCAGCTGAACTCTCTACATGATGGTTTCTTTGTAGCTGAACTCTCTACAAGGTAATTTCTTCTAGCTGATCTCTCTACAGGCCGATTTGTTTGTAGCTGAACTCTCTACATGATGGTTTCTTTGTAGCTGAACTCTCTACAAGGTGATTTCTTCTATAGCTGATCTTTCTACAGGGTGATTTGTTTGTAGTTGAACTCTCTACATGATAGATTCTTTGTAGCTAAACTCTCTACAAGGTGATTTTTTCTATAGCTGATCTTTCTACAGGGTGATTTGTTTGTAACTGAACTATCTACATGATGGTTTCTTTGTAGCTGAACTCTCTACAAGGTAACTTCTTCTAGCTGATCTCTCTACAGGACAATTTGTTTGTACCTGAACTCTCACATGATTGTTTCTTTGAAGTTGAACTCTCTACAAGGTGATTTCTTCTAGCTGATCTTTCTACAGGGTGATTTGTTTGTAGCAGAACTCTCTACAAGGAAACTTCTTCTAGCTGATCTCTCTACAGGGAGATTTGTTTGTAGCTGAACTCTCTGTACATGATTTGTTTGCAGCTGAATTCTCTACATGATGGTTTCTTTGTAGCTGAGCTCTCTACAAGGTAACTTCTTCTAGCTGATCTCTTTACAGGGTGAATTGTTTGTAGCTGAACGATCTACAAGGTAACTTCTTCTTACTTATCTCTCTACAGGGTGATTTGTTTGTAGCTGAACTTTCTACAAGGAAACCTCTTTTAACTGAGCTCTGTACAGGGTGAATTGTTTGTAGCTGAACTATCTACAAGGTAACTTCTTCTAGCTGATCTCTCTACAGGATGATTTGTTTGTAGGTGAACTATCTACAAGGTAACTTCTTCTAGCTGATCTCTCTACAGTGTGATTTGTTTGTAGCTGAATTCTGTATAGGTGATTTGTTTGCAGCTGAGCTCTTTACAGAATGGTTTCTTTGTAGCTGAACTCTCTACAAGGTAACTTCTTCTAGCTGATGTATCTACAGGGTCACTAGTTTGTAGCTGAATTCTCTACATGGTGGTTTCTTTGTAACTGAACTATCTACAAGGTGACATCTTCTAGCTGATCTTTCAACAGAGTGATTTGTTTGTAACTGAACTCTCTACAAGAAAACTTCTTCTAACTGATGTCTGAACAGGGTGAAATGTTTGTAGCTGAACTCTCTACAGGGTGATTTGTTTGTAGCTGATCTCTATACAGGTTACTTATTTCTAACTGATCTCTTGAATTCTGTTCAGGGTGACTGCTCTATTAGGATGACTGCTCTATTAGAGTATCTCGATCTCGCACTTGCTACACCAAGTTGGATTTCGTGTTATAACTCCGTGGCTTTAAGTCTGATTCTTCTACACCATTGAAGAGCCTTTCTAAGATGATAACTCCATCTGTACAGCGATTTTCAAAGCATTACCCCAAGTGGTTTATCTGGTAGGCATGGAAAGCATAATAATAATAATAATAATAATAAAAAAAATTAGCTAATCTCAATTGCGTAATTGTTACACACTGTTGATTTTTTCGCTGTATCTTCCAGGTTTTTAGCTCGATTTCTTTCAAACCACAAAAGGTTTGAGGTTCAATAGTTAACCTATTCACCCACCGATTTTCAGCTTCTTCCCATACGCGGTTTACCCTGTAGGCGTGACAACATATTGGTGTTATTTTTCGTGCATAATCGCTCATAACTCTTTGCCTGTTTATGGTATTCCAGCCAAAGTTGGTACAGAGATGCGCCTTTATACCCCCCTTCTGTGTGCCAAATTTCAAGGCAATCGGATAACGCGTTCGCATTTTATAGCAGTTTTTGTAAGTGTGCAAAAAGAGGAAGAAAAATAAGAAGAAAAAAAAATGAAGAAACTAAGCCAATTTTTGAAGTCGCATATCTCAGGAATGCCTGAAGCGATTTCGCTCAAATTTGGAATGTGTAGTGCTGAAGGTGGAGGGAATCTACACAGCAAAATTTGTCTTGTTTCATCAAGGCAGCACAGAGCTACGGAGGTGCGAAAATTGCATTTTCTTTCTTCCTGTCAATATACTCACGGGGTTGCGCGCCGCCTTCTTGGGCCACACGACACACTACCGTGTGTCTTGATACTGATGTGACATATAGCTAGTGTATTCTGATATTTGAAAAACAGAGTTGCTGTTAAAAAGTACATCTCTACCCAGATACCTGCCTCTACCAGACAATTAGCTACCACAAATATTTTAATACATGAAGGCTTGTCCAGATTACTCCACATTTTGATGAGTTGTCAAGGTGGCTACAACAGGTTGTTTACCACTTGGTGGTTCAGTTCTTTATACTTATACTCAAAGTGTAACAGCTAATGTTTTTAGAAGACCTGGGTAAGAATATTTTAGCTATAATAGCAGCATTTATACATGCATATTTGTATGGCTTCTCGTAACGTTGCATTTTTTAGCAAATGTGGGTAAATAGAGAGGCTTTTTATTTGAGTAGCTTACAGTAATAAAGCAATCAGTGACTTTTCTACTACAAACTTCGATATATCGATATTTTCTGAGTACAGTATCGTATCGTGATACTTGTTTGCAGTATCAATATATTGCCGTATCAAATTATCAATATGTATTGCAGATCCCTAGTATACTCAGTAGTACAATAATTACAGTTGTCTTTGCTTATGTAGGGCCTAATGTATCTCGCGGACTGGACTCACGAACTGGACTCATGTACTGAACTGGAAACAGTTTTTAAACAATAATCCAGACATTATCCATCTCTTATAACACTGGAGACACCACTATCGGGCCACAACTGCTGATACTGCTCTTCCTTACAAGTCAACAAACTAGCATGTGCACTAATCAGTTAGAATACACGTACGATACACAAGGTACTAGCAGTGATAAAACGTGATAGAGGCCATTGTTGCAGCTTAGATGCCTTTCTTTTGTTGCTCCAGTACTTAGCACTAGTGTTAGGGCTGTAGTGATGAGCCAGTTTATTTGCATATAGCCCCATCACCTCGCCGGGCGGTGCCATCTACAACTACCCTGCTAAGAATTGTTACTGGCTCATCTCTAAAACCCTAGCACTAGTGCGAAAACAATAAAGGAAAACATCTACGCTACAACAATAGCCTCTATCATACTTTATCACTGCCAGTACTCGTGTATCGTAAGTGTATTCTAATTAATTAGTGCATGCACTAGTTTGTTGACTTCTAAGGAAGAGCAGTATCAGCAGTTGTAGCTCAATAGTGGGGTCTCCAGTGTTACAAGAGATGGATAATGTCTGGATTATTGTTTAAAAGCTGTTTACAGCTCAGTGCGTGAGTCCAGTCCGCGAAATACATTAGGCCCTTATGTAGCTACACACAGCTCTGCTGTTTAAAATTATCTGTATCATTCCAGTGTACTTGTACGATAGACTCAAGTTCTTTAAAAGTGACATTCATTATACATGCAACATAATTACATGAATTTTAATGCATGGTTTCCATTACATTATGTGCATGCCCACAATATAATATGTAATATGGCAACTTCTGTATTGTAGGGTGCTTTGTAAGATGTTTGTATTAAAAATGATATCACCATGCAAGCTACAGGGCATGAACGGTACTGACATTTAATGTTTGGTTGTTATAATAATGTGGTCCCTGCACGTAGGGCAGGTACCAATGCTAGTACCTAATAAATGTGACCACTTGTAAACATGAATGATCACAATGTATCATTTATTATGTAAACTTGTAAGTTCTATGGTTTACTTAAAATAGCTATCATGAATAACATAGCTGAAATCCATCCAAAAACAGCTTATAGCTGTAAAAAAGTGCGCATCCAAGTAAAGCAGAGTTAACTACAATAAAAAGTAATGATATCATAATGTGCGAGATGTGCAAGTTGTAAAATTAATATTAGCTAATCAGATAATATAATATTATTGTTAAAGTGTTAATGAGAACTATGTGATGATACTAGTTTTTAAGTGTGTGAGAATCTTCATAAATGCCACACAAATTTGATTTTCAATAAAGCAAAGGAAAGGCGGCCAAACTCAAACTATTTATTGCTATCAGAGAATCTATACACATTGCTTTATTGAGAATCAAATTTGTATAGCATTTATGAAGATGCTCACACACTTAAAAACACAGTTCTCATTAACACTTTAACAATAATATTGTATTATCTGATTAGCTAATATTAAGTTTACAACTTGCACACCTCACACATGGCCACATGATGATATCATCGCAGTTAACTCTGCTTTACTTGGACACGCATTTTTTTTACACTTATAAGCTGTTTTTGGATGGGATTTCAATATTTTTTGTTAGAATAAACATACACTGTTGAAAACACTAGGTGATTTTCCATGGTTTTGACAGAAACCCCACATTACAGAGACAGAATATTGAAATACAACATTAATTTTAGTGGCATGCAACTGCAGTCAACTAACACCCATTTAACTAGTAAACCCTTAGTAACACTTTGCCTTTCATCTATGTACTACATTAAAACGATCAACACACTAATAGAGTAGTCACAAAAAGCTCTAACACAGCAATCAAAGCTACAGCATAGTTACAACTTCTGCCTAGCATTGCATTGTGTAGTTTAAATTATTAGCTACTTACAGACTTTACAATATAAAAATACAGCACTTGTAGAAACGTGACTGTTCTAAATGTGATTGTTCTATTAGAGTGATTGTCTGTTCTATTAGAGTATCTCGATCTACTTCAAGCATTGACTAATTCAAGTTAAGAAGCCATGTCCCTGCCCATATCAGTACGAGCTCTTGTGAAATGAAATGAAAATAGTAGAGAAATGGCAAGTATGTACAGAGATAATATAGGGGTGTGCAATTATGTCCTGTTGTAAATAAACACCTTTAAAACTTATATTACTAATAAATAAGCACACCAGAATAGGCTGTGGTTTTTGCAAGACTCTTAAGGCTGTTGTTTAATCGCCTGAAGGTTGTCTTTTTGTGTTGAAGGGATTTAGTGCTACTGAGACACAATTGGTGAGTTTAACTATACATGTATTTGTGTTGTAAAACTTAATTGTAAAAGGTGATTAGCGCATACCATGATAACATGTATTTGTACAGTAGAGTTTCTATCACGATTATTAGACACTGGACCAGGGTGAAAATTTTACTGCTATATTTGGAGGTTGTAGCATATGTATATCTTAGTATAGAAATCCCCCCGAAATGACATGCGCCACCAAAAATATCACCTTTTAAAAACCAGCTTAGAAACTTTTTATGCGATGAAAATCACCTTTACAGAATAGTATTAATCCACCTAGCATCAAATGTAGCATTAAAAACAGCAAAACACTTACAGATGGCAGGATATAAAATTTTTAAAAATCACCCAAAACTCCAATTTTAGTCTCACTGCCTAACTCACTGCCTGACCACAGTCGCAAGCCTAGAGCCCAAACGAAGCAGCACACAGTCACCATTTATGCCACAACAACAAACTCACTGTTGGGATGTGCCTTTTGGGGTTCCGACGAGTGTACGCCCTGTGCGCCTTGTCTTTTCTTTTATCTTCAATCAGGCTGCTTGTCACATATCGAGGCGTTAATTTTCCATATCAACACTTTCTTTAAGCAGCATATATAATCGGACATAAAAGACGCCACAAAATTATTTAAGACGCTTAGACTATGCTACTGTACAGAGGTACCGGTACTCCACAATAGGTTACAACATCACGCCCATTCTTTATTCTACGTATTATCAATCTATCCATCGAGACCACGATGACCACACCACTTTTACGCTAGCTGTATTTGTGACAACACATCTTCAAGTTGGTAGGCTGATTCAAGATACTCTAGTCTAATACTATGAATCAATCGAAACTACGATAACTACACCCCTTTTGGGGCAAGCACACAACTTCGCAGGCTGACTCGAGAGCAGGCTGACTTGAGATACTCTAATACAGCAGTCACCCTAATAGAACAGTCATATGTTTATAGCTAGCTGTATGCTTTATCAAAAAACTAAAAAAAACTAGTATATTAAAAATTATAAATGTAAAAATGAAGTAGGAATCCCAGCAATAAAAAGTAGTGAAACAAGAGATGAACAATGGTAGCTATTACAGTATAGCTCAGTGGGAAATCCCTACTTTGGCATGGTATAACAATTATTTTGTGTTCAATGCCAAAGTAGGGATTTCCCACTGAGCTATACTGTAATAGCTACCATTGTTCAACTCTTGTTTCACTACTTTTATTGCTTGGATTCCTACTTCATTTTTAAATTTATAATTTTTCATATACTAGTGTTAATAAATAGTCCTTCATGGTCACTAATGTAGGGGCAAAATTTTCTGACCTAGCTTATTAAGGAAGTAGCTGCATTTTGTGGCCTTAAGCAATTGGTAAGAAGCATGCTGTTCTAATCTAAACTTGTAAGTTCTATGGTTTACTTAAAATAGCTTTCATGAATAACATACCTGAAATACGAAGTGTGAATTCATCACTAGTATGTCTCATACCAAGAATGGTTGCAGTACAAGTAATGGTACCAGCATCTTTTGCTAGCAGATCATCTTCACTTACAATTTGTGTAGTCTGACCAGCAGGAAAGCACCTCCTCTCACCACGATTATTAACATAACATCCTTCGGTGTTCCACTGGTAGGTAACAGGGGCTGATGGTGGAGGGTACACTATACATGTCAGAGTGACACTACTTAATATGGGATAGTCATATGTGTTAGTAGATCCACTGACTCTTGTACCAGCTGGATTACTGACTATGGTGACTGTGGTCTCACCATCAACAACTGTAAAAACAATATGATCACTGTTATTAACACAAACACGCACACGTGCACACAAACACATGATAGACACTTTTAAATACCTCTTATACATATGGGTGTACTACCACTCCAGCTCTCATCACTCTGACAGGTCCTAGTGTCACTACCAGTTAGCTTATAACCAGTGTTACATGTGAAACTACAAGTGTCTTCATAGGAAGGAACTCCATCATCTCCCAGTGAACAAGTCATCACTCCATTATTAGGATCAGTTAGTGATGGACAATGAACTGCAAGTTGCAACAAAGGTTGAATATACACACATATAGGAATATCTTCATACGTACATGTAGCTTCAATTTTTATAGCCATGACAACATAGTTAAACTTGGACAATCATATGAATCATGCAGTCAAAAATATACATGCTGTCTCTTTCTACACGGGTGCTATAGTTTGTATATACTAAAGACTATGACTGGATTACTAATATGATTGTCCTTGGTAGTATAGTTTGTTCAATTTTACATATACTTGCAGGTGGATGCCGCACAGCTGATCTTTAGTGAACTGCAGGACTTGTACACACCTAGTTAATGTGATTGCTTTGGGAAAACCATGTGTGTCTGCGTCTGCGTCTTTCTGCCCACATTAGCAAAAAATTTTGTGCTAAAAGCAGCTTGTATGTGAGAAATGAGGGCTGCACAGAACTACCATTAATCTTTCAGGTAGGTAAGCTTTTGTTTTGAGATGGTTTGTTTGTGCCAGCTTGAAATATGGGTGAAGTGGGTTTCTGAATATGTTACAAATGTGAAATAAATGATCAGTAAATAAAGGACAAATAAGTACAAGTTCACCTGCCCATATGTATAATAATATTTGTTTTTAGTTATTAATATTATATGTAACACTTTCACACCTCAGATCAAAGGAGTTGCCCGGTTCGTATGTAGACCGGTCTACAACTGGGCAGTTATTATATAGACGTCAAGGCCAAAATCGATTGTGGAGATTGATTAATACTCTCACATGATTAGAATGCATGACTTGGATTTCGCCATGAAAACCACTCAGATGGAGAGCGTTTTGTTATCCTCACCATCCTACGAGTTGAAAACATTGGGCTAAGGTGAAAACTATAGTACGTTCGCGTTGAGCTGAATCCTGGGTTGTTGGTTAAGAAGCCATGCAAGATCAAAGGTTTTTAACTTAATTTTCATGACGTATTTATTCGTAAGCCCATGTTATGGGCGTGCTCTTAATTGTTGAGAATATGGCATCCAGTGCACCGTCAGCGAGTATGGAGTGAAACCCTCTTGGAAAGAAGTTAAACAGCCAAACGAAGTATCTACTTATGAAACTATGGGAGTACTTAAGCAAGAAGCGAAGAAATGTAAAATTTCTATCAACATCACAGAGAGAATCTCGAAGGCCACCGGTATTGTATGTAATGCCTTCTTTGCTGGGTTTTGGCATACATTACGCCACGCAGGGATTTCAAGGACATCCATTGTAAGAGTTAGAATGGAGCACCGCAAGAAAGGCGGTTTATCTATGCCAAGAAAAAGGTACAAATAGCACTTTGCACAAGCCTGCTCAATTGTAATCGTCAGGTACAAATGTTCACGAGTCCATGTTGATGCAGACAGTTTTGACCGAGATGCCATCAGACAAGATCCATTCATTGTACGGAAGGAAGGAAATCTATCGCTCTCAAAGATTTTGGTAAGTTAAATTTTGAACCCTGGAACTTTGTCACGTACTCCATCTTAGGCCAAACTTAAGAATGATGGTGTTTTCTCTGGGGGTAGAACATAGGTTTAAAGTGTGCTGAGTGATATGGGATTTAAGTACAAGGCGGTTAATGACAAGAGGTTAGCACTGAAACTGTTTGTGCTTTAATGTCACTACACGTATACGCAGGGTATGCTATGAGCAGCCCTGCATAGTTCATCAGCATCATACATATTAAAGACAAACGAGGTACAACAGAACTGAAGGAAGACCAGTTGTATATTTGGATGAGACTTGGGTAATGAAGAACTTCTAGAGCAATTCCTCATGCAGTGATAGTGAAGATGGTGATGGTGGTATTAATGAATCTTCTACTAGCAGCAACGGGTCCAAGTCTTATTCTGGGCTTACTTCATCTGATGTAAGATTGTTTGATATTTGCAGCATTGGTGTTACAACTTGGTTTTTGTTCCCCAGGAGTCATCAGGTAGCTGGGATTAAAGTACATGAAAATACAGATGAAGTGTAAGTGTGTGCACTTTAATACAAAATATCATTGCTTTATTGTGCTAGCAGAAGTTGAACATATCATCCCTTGTATATTTAATCAGTGCAGGAGTGTTCGGAAGTCACTACAGGTACTATCAGCCCAAATTCATACAAACAGTATTATTTCATTTGTTGAAACTTTTAGAGTTTTTTTGGGAATGTAACTTCAAAAACAAAATGCTGGCTGGAAAAACTGTGTACATCTGTGGTGAAGTGATGAGAAAAGGAGTAAAATGACAAATTGACTAAATGGGAATAGAAGACGATGGGCAGCTGTGGTGAATGTGAAGTAAAATACATGTTGTTTGTCTCACTTGCAGGAACACCAATGCTGCATAACAGATTTTGAGCTGTTATAATTTAGTTTTTTCTCTTTTGAGGCTGAAGAAGTTTTTCCCTGAATATAAGCAGGCCACTTATCTTCTAAATACAGTGCAACAGTGGCCCCAGCTCTTCTACTTATGCAACTCTGTTTCACACACACAAAAACTGTTTATTTTTCTTGTAAAAGTGTATTACAGCCTCTTATATAATGGATGGTGAAATCATGCATGTTGAGGGCGGGTGTGTGATGTCTGGCTTTGCCACAAACATGTGTCAACATGAACATCAAAGGACTGCACTTTATAGGCTTCCCCCATTGAAAATGTATAGCGAAACTTGACAGTGTCATAACTGGAGTGCCTTACATTCGAATGAAGCGCTTTTAATATGTTTTTAGCGGGTTGAAAAGCACTACGTATCAATCAATACAGGAGGCCCATGCGATGTAGCAATTGTAAGTTATTAATCATTTTTGAGGATTCAGCTCAACGCGAACCTACTATAGCGATATAGCTTATTCATCGATCATTTCTGCACATTTTCAAATACGGACATGCCCCCATCACAAAGCTACCCCTCTGCATGGAGTAACCACTCTACAAGCAAACTTACCTGTCTAGGCCTTTAGGTCAATTCTGTGACACATGAAACTTCATAGTTAAAAATTAAACCAAAAGATCTTCAAACCATTATGCAACCATAAACACTCATATATGCCTTGTAGTTTCACTTAATACTATTGAACAAAAATTTTTGGCCAAAACAGCTGAGTTATGGCGGCATTATGATGAACCATTGTTAATGCAAAATTTTATCATTTTGACACTTTAAAACTCAAAAGGACAGAAATTCCAAATGATAAGGTCATTTTAGTCAATAATTGTTTAATGGACCAATTTTCACATGCTTTGCAAGAAATTATCACAAAAATCTTGTTTTAATGTTTAGGAGTGCTAAAAGTGGTGAGCAGTTAGAGCAATGCTGTACTGTACATCCGAAACACATATACACACTAAAGTTTTTGCAGCAGTGGATACACTGCTATAAATTTTGTGCCACTTTATATTATAAATAAGCTTCCAATAAGGCACAACTACATACCATAAAAATTGTGATTCTATTTAAAGAACAGTTAGTACTGGTGTTACGGACGTACAACTTGTTTGTACATCCGTAACATACGTCCGTAACATGAATAAGAAACCCACCAGTATACTCCTTCTGAATGTTGTACAGCAGCTTTATGATAAACTTTTTTCTTGTCAGCAATAAAGTACTTTTAATACATGGTCATAGAATTAGTAGGCAATTATACTGGAATGACCATAAAATTCTTCCAGATCTACTACAATCAGTTGGTAGCAGCCTTATTGTCAGTCACCTTACCACACTCTTTTAATGGCAAATAGAAAGTACTAAGCAGCAAATAAATGCAGTATTCAGGTGACCTTGATTGTAGATGTTTCTATGCATTATCTGCTGTTTGGCAGAGACTGGAATCACTGGATGTACAGAGTGTATCTCCAGGTTGTGGTAGTATCTGATCATGATTTGCTTTGGGAATTTAGGCTACCAACAGCTGTACAACATGCACCTAGGACACTGTCATTGGAATCGCTTCAGCTAATGCTCTGATATTTTCAAAGAGAAGATGGGCTCTCTAAAAGGGAATGGACCCCTTACCTAGCTTAACCTGAGTACTCTGCCTCCCAACCCACTTGTGAGATTTCCTATTACACTAAATACAGTAATGATCCTTTCTTGGCCAGTTGAAACGTGTAAAAACAATTACAATATCCTGTTGTAAAATTATATCAGAAATATTTCTTTTACAGTGTAATGATAAAATGATGTGTACAAACTGTGAATGTATGTCCGTAACAATGGAATGGACCATACATATGTGTATATGCACATGCCTCACTATGCTGTAATGTTCCTCAAATGTTACTCACATGTTAAAATAAGTTATTCTGTGGAACATCTAATCAATCCCTTTTCCCCTCCAAAAAATAGTAGGATCAAGGATACAAAAGGGTACTGTTGTTGTTAGTACGTCCATAATGCTCCATAATGCTCCATAACAATTAAAGTAAGCAAAATATTTTTACACTATGCTATGGTAAAGGTATGGCAGGTATATATGTCCTTGTGATATTAGTATAGTGAAACAATACTGTATGCTAATAGAGTAAACAGAGGAAGTGTGTAAATGTACGTCCGTAACAATGGAATTGACCTTTAGTGAACTCCCTTCCATAAGTGATTCAATAGCATTGATCAAAACAATAAACTCGCGTAACCTAAATTCTCCGTGATATCTCTAAGATATGTCTGTTTATCATAACCAAACGTAATCATGCTGCTAGCCCATAATCAAAATTTTTAGGTATGCATATATAGTACATCCAGTGGCTGCACGTATTGGCTTGGATGATTGATCGCCCTGTACAGGCTATCAGCCTAATAAGTGTTACATATTAGCTGTAACACGGGACATTCGAGATTTGCTGATATGTATGCCCTCATGTCCGTGTTACAACTATTACATGTATACTAAATTTGACAAAGAATGCCTTGTTCTTAAAATTCTATCAGTTGAACATTGAATCTGGCTGTGTCCTTCAGGAATCTGCTTTGGGCCGACTACTGTTCTCAATGTTTGATATACTTTTCTCAATGTTTGATAATGATTTACTTTCATGTGCCATGACTCAATTACAATAACTACAGTACACATGCACATATAGGTACAGGTATGTAAATACTACCTACCTCTTCTACACAGGGTCTCAGTACCACTCCAACTCCCATCACTCTGACAGGTCCTAGTGTCACTACCAGTTAGCTCATAACCAGCGTTACATGTGAAACTACAAGTGTCTTCATAGGAAGGAACTCCATCATCTCCCAGTGTACAATTTAATTTTCCATTATTAGGATCAGCAAATGAAGGACAAACTATATATGCAAATAACACAATGCAAAATTAATTTTTATTTAGTTGACCTGGACATACATGCTGTAGGTATCTGCAATAATCATACAGTGAGGTAGTAACCACATATTAGGGATAAAGGAGGTTTGCACTTTATCACAAAAAATACATACTAGCCAGAGACCAGCCTCACAATACCTTTATGGTGCCCTGGCAGCATTGGTTAGGTATAACCAAGCCCAAAAGTGCCTTCAGTATGACCTGAAATGTTTCCAGTAAATTGTTACGGAAATCGTAACTTTTAAATTTAAGGCTGCCTAACTGACTGATTGACTGACTGACTTACTAATTCCTTCAGACAAGTTAAACTTGATAATGGTCGAGGATACAGGCAGAATTTTTGCATTGTTCGATATTGCTTCAGCCTGACATGTGCCTTTTAGCATATAATGCACGCATCATGGACTTACCTTTGTCCCTTTTGTGTCCCATTTCTCTTCACAAGATATCAGTTGGTGGTAGCGTGTGATGGCTTCCCTATACATTTGCAATGGGAATTGTCTGTATTTTCTGAAGTGGCTCAATTGAATGCAGAGACATTTCTCATACTGTTCCTCTGTTGTAATGGTGTGTAACAGCTCAGCATAGCAGAAAACAAAGCATAATGGCCACTTGGAACTTTTTGTAATTGATTGTTACCTTGGGGTGCTTGTTCAGATGAAAGTGGATACAATCTTTTGATGCAATATGCACATGTTTATAACCAATTATAATTATGTTTTAAAAAGTAAACAAACAAATGTTAGGAATTTTAAGTTTGATTTTAAAAGGTAGTGAAACAAGGGAGATTGCCTACACCTAAAGATATACTAGTGGACAATAATCTGACTAAATTTGGGAATAGGACAAACTTAATTTCTTGATCTTGCAATAATACAGTGTACTGAATGTAATGTATATCAATAAAATAGAACTTCCTGATACTATAAAATTTAATGAATACGTTACTACTATTTTAAATGATTGTGCTTTTTACATTGCACTGTAAAAAAGGTTATGTGAGGATACATATGCCAAAACCCATTTTATTACCTTTGGTGCATCCACAGTACAAGTAGCCAGCCAAGTTTCCACTCTTTTCTAAAGGTTGAGTGTAAGGCAAGTTTTCAATAAGGGTGAAGGGGAGTAGGACTGGGAGATTATATCTATTCAGGGATCAATCGCAATTGTTTCACTACATAAAAATGTGTATTAGTTAATTCAAAATGGTGACACTCACTGTTGTAGAAGAATTCAATCTGGAAAACAAGCCGGGCCCTACACTGCTGAGACAGTTTATTGCATCAGCAAATCTCACAAGATAAAAAGCTTACCTTGAAACTGTTAGATTTCTAAGGATACTGTTATTCATTATACTTTGTGTATTGAACTGCAACTTCTATGGCCAACAGTTATATACACTGTCACATTGTTTTGTAATTTATATAAAGTTGATGTAATTTATATAAAGTTGATGTAATTTATACAAAGTTGTGCATATACGATGCTAATGATGCATATAAAATTATTATAACATTGTGATAGTTACCACAGTCATGATATGTTGCATCCTATAATCGTGAAAGTAGCAAAATTTCACCATCGCTCAGCCCTATTGGGGAGGGCAATAGTCTAAAGAGGAATGCTTAACTAGGACAAACCATGAGTTAATTGGGAGTCATAATTGGTTGAGAAGAATTTTATAGTACATTTTTGATACGACACCACAAGGCTGCAAGACACTTCCAGGATGGACAGGGCTCCACCAAGGCCTCAGACTGAAATTTTCCATGTGACCTGATCTCACCATTTGGTAAGACACATCAGTAGCTGGCATTTGCTATACCACAATGTTAGGTAAAGTTCTAAAGCAGCACGGTGTTTATGATAATGTGACAATGTCCAGACACCATCCAAAATCTGGATAAATTGTATGCATGTCTGACTAAATTCAACTTTGTCTGGAAAGTGTCCTGTCAAAGCACAAGGAAGGAGTGGATGAACTGGTATAACTGTTTATTTTATTATTAATAACTGTCACTAGGAGATACGTAGCATACATTCTTGCAACCCAAAAAAGTGACACTAATGTATGATTGAAAACCTTCTGCTGCATTGAAACTTCATACATAACAGCTACAATAGCAGTACAACAGATTATATGGCTCTAATTGCCCAATTATTGTTCTTCTGCTATGTGATAGGACACAGTAGGCTTTAATCATCCACATGTCCAGTCAATTTAGGTAACTTTCCAGCCAGTTCTGGCTTACAAGGACATTGTGACTGCACAACAGAAAAGTTTTATCATAAGCTCTGCAACATCTGATCACTATAACTTGTGTAAAACCACTCAACTTTACTCCACACATGTGAAAATTTGTATGTAAACTTGCACATATGTATTACATGTGCTCACACATGCTACAAACCTCTTTTACACAAGGTTTCAGTGCCACTCCACCTCCCATTACTCTGACAGGTCCTAGTGTCACTACCAGCTACCTCATAATAAATTTTACATGTGAAACTACAAGTGTCTTTGTAGGAAGGAACTCCATCATCTCCCAGTGAACAAGCCATCACTCCATTATTAACATCAGTCAGTGGAGGACAAGCAACTATAATCAGATAAAACAACAACATTAATACAAATACCTATAAGTACTAGGCCAGAAGGGATCATAAAAATAAATAGTAACGAATCAAGAGAGGTCATTGCAGCTATACTAGTGCACATTTAATTCTTACTTCAGTCAAACGCTAGGTGACTCCCTTCTTTCATTACTGTTTAATGGAGTTTAACTAGTTAAAACAGGTTAATGTTGTGAGATAATTACCTGTGTATGGAATAATATCACTTACCAACAGCTAATAGTTGATGATCAGGTGGATGCAATATGGTAAATGGGTTCCACAATGCAAAGAGGTGAAAGAAGGTTGAGCATTAATCAGGGTGACTCAGCAGACTCACAAACGCATATACCAGAAAGAGCACACAGATAGAGTATGTATCAAGGCCACATGCTGTAAAAAGTCTGTCCCAGCCCAAAGCCCACACCTAGATTTAGGAGACCACATTCAAATTGGTGTATGTACCGTGTATATATAAGCAGTGCAAATAAAAGAATAACAGAATCATAAACTATAAAATGATGCATATAGTTATATTGGGGGAGGATATGCACCACACTCCGAGTAGACTCGTGATCCAATATTTCCCCAATCCATGAGTAGCTTCCAACTTTAGCTTGAGGTGTGATAGTGTAGTAGGTTTAATAGGATGGCTTTAGAAACCCCTGTGGCTTCAAAGTCGGGAACCCCCAGGTATTGTCATCCAAGCCTCATACATTCAGGGGGCTATACATTTAAGTGGTCCTGTTTTTTAAATAAAGGTGAACCATGGAACCCTGCACAACTTACCAAAACAACCACCATCATTAAACGGAGGTTGACAAGAGAATCAGTTGTGTCACATGGCGAACTGTTTGTGTTATTGTATTGACCAACATTAATTTCTATACATAACCTTTCCTTTTTTATTTCACTTACATCGTAACTGGTGAACCCATGCATACAGTATCAAAGGAATGAATGGCACCAGACATACCATAAAGTTAATTTCATCATAGTATGTACCTGGGATTGGAATATGTTTGCTGGAAAATTGTTACCGAATTTAAGAAAGGTGGAACACAGAAGCACATGACTCAAAATAATTTCCTGCAGAATTTTAATATGTGAGAATGTTTATCTTAGTTGTGGGTCAGTCTACCTTGTGAAAGTGTCTTACAGTAACAATGATTTGGCATAACTAATACAGATGATTCCAATCCCAGGTATTAGCCTGTATATCTATGACTACTGAAAAGCCAAGTGGCTTCATATTCCAGCTATGTCCAGTGTTTAAAATGAATACTGTACGAAGCACCTCTGCAATCTATTCGGTTACATAATGTTTAAAATACCTTTAAACCTAATTAATGTTGAGAACGACAGCAGCACCAGACAATCCACCATAGAGTGTGACAGCAAATGGGATCGACGGGCACTAATTAGAATAGCTGTGCACTAATAGGAATAGTGACTTTGAGCATGCGCACTAACACGTGATTGAGAAGTAGAAGCTGACGCTAACGCTTGACAACAAAAACATCATGCCGACGAGATCACAGTCAAAAATGATGCCAGCACAGAAGAAGACCCGGAACACGGAGACGACTTCGACGGGATCACAGTCGAAAAAGACGCCACCGCAGAAGACGCCAGTACAGAAGAAGAGCCGGAATACGGAGACCACTTCTGCTGAATACGAAGACAATTCCGCAGAAGATGCCCCCAGCTGGGAACAAGAGTACTGCTACCGGTACGAAGAGGAAGCGTACAAATAGCGGCAGTAACCCGAGTCTGAAGAGAACAAAAACGGGGAGTTCTTCGGAAGCATGCCCTTTGACAACAGCCGACATTCCGAGGATAGCTGCAGCAGTCGCCGACGCCCACTGGCGCGAGGTACCGGATACAAGGAAAGGCAGCCGACGCACACATAGGGATGGTAACAGCTCTAGAAGAGTGTCTTCGACAGCACGCCATCAGAGCCGAGACGAGTCGCCCAGCAGTGAATCCCAGTCCAGTTCAGAGGAGGAAGACGCGGAGCACGAAGACTTTGGTAAGTAGTTGCACAACATACTGTACAGTCCTTTAGTATACAGTGTACCCTATATAATGACAACCTATATAGCGTTCTATATAAAGCACACTAGTAATGTTTTGTGTGGTCTCGTGGTAGCTCTATATAAAGCACACCATATACAGTGGCTAACTATGTAAATGCATTAACAAACTTCACGGCAAGCTGCAGCACCAATACCTATATTACACATTATGCTCCCTCGATAAACTGTCTGCATGCAGCCTGCTTTCTCCTATCTCCTTAGCCTTTGATGAGCTTCCTGATGGCGAGCAGATACCTCATGTTCAGGAGTTAGAGGATACCTTATTAGCATTGACAGCTCCAGCTCAGGGTCTGTCTGCTCATCCAAGAAGCTGCACCCACCAGTACTGATCAGCAACGGCATCCCCCCTGTCCCCCTCAAAGTTGTGAAGCGGGTGGAAGAAGGCCTATTTGTGGAGATAGCAGAACTTCATCCCAATTACCTGGAGTCAGTGGACTTCAACTCAGGTGATCAGCCCACAGGATCACACAGGCAACCCCCGGAAGTCTTCGACATTGTGAATTTTCGGCATATACATGGCCATAATATCTCGCTGTAAACCAAAACGCATCGCTGACTTGATCGGCTATCAAAACATTATAATCGGGGCTTCTCAGCTCTGTCATGAGAGACAATGGATCCTGTATGTCCGCCGCTTTCGCCCCAAAGCATCTGCTTCCCACACCAAACAGTGGTCTGTAATTGACATCACCATCTGGAACACAGCATTCCCAGACAGGGCAATCAGAAGGCACCAGGCTCAGGGCCCCAACATTCACCCACCTCCCCCTCAATTACTCTCAGCGACCACTTCACCAAAAACCAGCCCCCTCCCAAGAAAATGGCAATCTGCTTAGATTGGAATGATAGCCCCAATGGGTGCACTCGGACAGCTTGCCGTTATGAACACGTGTGTTACAGATGTGTTCACAGCCCCAAGGAGCAAGATAGGCAGTATAAGGCATCCCAATGCCCAGCTACCCAACGTGTAAACAAGCAAGCCGAAAGACGACTCCTGATGCCGTAAAGTACTCAATTTACTAACGACTGTGTTTTTTTTTGTTTGTCTGTTATTTCTGGAACTACTCTGCTTACTCGCACAGCACACCACTTTAGGTAGCTATTGTGTTTGTTTCATGGTTTCTTATTAAATTTGAGTATCCACCCAAATATGAAAAAAACATGGGTGTTGCTGCATCGGAATGAGAATGTTAGATATCCAGATTCAATTAGCACAAGCATGGACACATACAATTAGTAGCTACATACACATACACACACACAGACATATATATATACACGTATATATCGCCATCTTCCCCTCTGTAGTGATGACAGAGGAGCACATTATTGGAGTCCACACTGAAGACGTACGTTGCAACTATGAAAAATGGATTTCAGTGTGGTCATTCCACTTGGGCAGAACTCCAGCCACTGTAAGAGTTCCACCAGGGGCTACAGTAATCTCTACACCGCTGAGGGTAGACCATTGGAAAAGGATGTTGACAAACCACCCAAACAGGCCACTAGTGGATTTCTTCATCACTGGACTAACTGAGGGGTCTCGTATCGGTTTTAGAGATCAATCAACACCACTGAAGTCAATTAAATGGAATTTAAGCTGTGCACTCCAGCACCCAGACGTAGTGCAGACTTATCTGACTGAGGAAATGGCACTCGGACGTGTAGCTGGCCCTTTTCCAAAATCCGTAGTCCCACAGGCACACGTCAGTCGGTTTGGGGTCATCCCTAAGAACCACCAGCCTAACAAGTGGAGGCTAATAGTCGACCTCTCTCATCCTATCAAGGGAAGTGTTAATGTAGGAATCCCCAAGACGTTGTGTTCCCTGAAGTACATTACGGTAGACTCGGCAATCGAACATATCAAGCAGATTGGCCAGGGCACACTGCTGGCAAAAGTAGACATCAAGAGTGCCTTTCGCCTTCTACCGGTTCACCCAGCAGACCGCCATCTCTTAGCTATGAGATGGGATCAGCACATATTTATTGACACCTGCCTACCCTTTGGGCTCAGGTCTGCCCCCAAGTTATTCAATGTTCTGGCGGATCTACTGTCATGGATACTTGAACAACAGCAGGTCACACCAGTACTCCACTACTTGGATGATTTCCTGACGATGGGCCCCCCGCAGTCCCCCCACATGCTCTAATCACCTATCTGAGATCAAGGATATATGCTCTACGCTGGGAATTCCCCTGGCTTTAGAGAAGGTTGAGGGACCTTCAGATTGCTTGACCTTCTTAGGGATTACACTCGACTCCCAAAGCATGCAGGCATGCTTGCCCGATGACAAGTTACAACGAATCCGCCTCTAAGTTGCTTCCTGGTTAACTCGAAAGAAAGCAACTAAAAGAGAGATACTTTCATTGGTGGGCCTTCTACAGCATGCTACTAAGGTAGTATCCCCAGGGAGGACATTCTTATCCAGAATGTACAGCACAGCAGCTCGCCTCAAGCGTCTGTCTTATTATACTTGCCTTAACACAGCCTTCCAGTCTGATTTAAGATGGTGGCACCTCTTTGCCTCTTCTTGGAATGGTCGCAGTTTCTTCAATTGTTCTCTCCCTGACCACGAGATACTCACCGATGCATTGGGAACCTGGGGCTGCGGTGCAGTCTTTGGGACTCAGTGGATGTAATTGGCGTGGTGCAACGAGTAGTCACGAAGGGACATCATGACCAAGGAGTTGTCCCAATAGTTTTAAGCTGTGCCGTATGGGGGCCTTTACTATCTGGCTACAGAGTAGAATTCAAGTGCGATAACTGGAGCGTCGTTGATTCTATTTACAAAGGTTCTTCCAAGGAACCAGTTACCATGCATTTGCTGCAATGTTTCAGGTTCTTCTCTGCTCATTTCGACATCAGAGTAGTTGCTTCCCACATCCCTGGAGCAGTAAACATTGCCGCGGACCAGCTCTCAAGAAATAAAGCAATGGAATTTCTTCAGGCAAACCCTCATGTCTCCAGAATCCCTGTGACGATGCCAACACCCCTTTTAATACTGGTATCACCCCAAAAGCAGGACTGGACTTCACCTTCTTTTCTGCGCCACTTCAAGCGAACCATGAACAGACTGCAGATCCACTCCTAGTGATCTGAATGCACCAGACAAACACCTCACACATAACTCAATGTATGTTATAACTGTATACTGCACTTAGCCGCACGGTGTCTTTGTTCCCAAATGTATGATTGCATACTGTTCATTGAGAATGTTAATAATAGAATGTATTAAGTGCACACTGCTTATTCAGAATAATTTTTTTTTAAATGCATAAGGGCACACTGTCATGGGGAATGTTTTAGATCACTGCTGGTCATTCACCTATAGGTGGCCACCAGCAGAATACCCACATCCGTGGGCTCCTCAGCAAAGCCCAAAAGCTCCTGCAAACTGGCTTGTCCAAGTCAAGCAGATCCACCTACATGGCTGGTCAAAGAAGATATCTTCACTTCTGCAAGGCAGTAAGAATTAAGCCACTCCCTGCATCCGAAGGTGCTTTGACGCTGTTTACAACACACCTGACAGTTTCCAATGTTTCCCATGGAACCATTAAAGTGTATTTATCAGCAGTTAGAAACTTGCACATCTGTAAAGGACTGCACGGCCATTTCAGCCAACAACTGACACCCCGGCTTCACCTCATCTTGAGAGGCATTAAAAATCGTCAGGCTGATGTTCACTCAAGGAGGAAGCGTCTCCCAATCATCTTTCAGCTACTCAGAAAAATCAGACATCTCCTGTCTAAACAACCCACCTATGACAACACCACCCTGTGGGCCATGTGCTGTCTTGTGCCTTCTTCGGCTTTCTAAGAGTCAGTGAATTCACGATCCCCTCAAAGGACTCATACAACTCATCCCGCCACCTCTCACTTCAAGATGTCACGGTTGACAACAGAACCAAATCCTACCTACTTCAACTGTTTCTCAAGCAGTCAAAGACGGACCCATTCGAACAAGGTGCACAAGTCTACGTCGGTGCCACCGACACAACTATTTGTCCAGTTAAAGCAGTGCTATCTTACCGGGCAAGACGAAACAGTCGCCCAGGCCCTCTTTTCATCACCAAGGAAGGAAAAGGCTGGACAAACTCTATGTTCCGCTCAGCTCTCCAAAGCCTTATGGGGAAACTGAAGTTAAACAGGCACCACTATAATACCCATAGTTTTCGTATAGGAGCAGCAACCTCGGCATCACTGGCAAACATCTCAGACACCCACATCCAGATGATAGGTCGCTGGAGAAGCAATGCCTTCCAGCGATATATCCGGCCTCCACCCACTGAGGTAGTTAAACTCTCCAAAGTCAATTGCTACTGGGAATCAGTAGTACAACTAAACTACACAAACAGTTTTCTTTCGTTAGTGTATACATACTATGGAGTTACCCAAGTGCAGACTTCAAATTGTATGAATGTACATAATAATCATGTAAATATAATACATGTTATCAGCTGTGGGTGATGCCATACCTCTGCATCTGGATACCAGGCACTCACACAGGAACTTTGATACTTGGGTAAAGGAAACACCTCCTCTCTATGTAGTTATGGAGGGTCTCCTTTTGTGGCTTAAGGGAAGGTACTTGGCACACAGAATGCCTCTGGATGCCAAATCCCTTCCTGGCCCAAGTATCGAGAATTGTTTCAGAAGTATAGGGCCTTAGATATTTGACCCTCAAAAAACTAGAAAGAAATAATTTTAAAGAACCAAACATGGCAATCAGGGCAAAGTACATTTACCAAACCACCACCACAAACATCAGTTCGTGGGAGGTGAAGAACTTCTACTGGACTGGCATCTTAGGAGCAAGGGAACATAAGAAAGGTTAGTCAAGTGACCAACATTAAATAATGTTTAAAATACCTTTAAACCTAATTAATGTTGAGAACGACAGCAGCGCCAGACAATCTACCATAGAGTGTGACAGCAAATGGGATCTACGGGCACTAATTAGAATAGCTGTGCACTAATAGGAATAGTGACTTTGCGCATGCGCACTAACACGTGATCGAGAAGTAGAAGCTGACGCTAACGCTTGACAACAAAAACATCACTCACCTCCCCCTCCCCCTCTTCATACCTACTGCCATACTTCTGGCTCGGTAGTACCAGAACTGCTATAAATCAATCAATCAATAATAGCAAATAAAGCAATTACAATGTGCTTCTGATATCAGGACCTCACACCTACAATCTGTCATGGGGTACACTGTTACAAATTTATGTTTCCATATACCGTTGCTCAATAGGTAATTTTATGCCACCTTACTGCAGATGCATATGTGCATATATGTATGGCTAACTTGTGTTGTACTCATTAGCTACAGATTAGGCCACTCAAACAGGAGCATCGATGTGCGACTCCCCAATGGGTCAATGTCAGCTCCTTCAAAGGTGGTGTTGATGGGGCCGCTCTCAAGGAGCACCATCAATCACCTTGTCTACAGAGAGCTCCAGCCTAGCATTTGTGCTGTCTCTCAGCCGGAGTGTTGGCCTCATGCTCCTTTGCGAGCATGGGTTAGCTCCACTCAAACAGGAGCGTCGATGTGCGACTCCCCAATGGGTCAATGTCAGCTCCTTCAAGGCGGTGTTGATGGGGCCGCTCTCAGGGAGCACCATCAACCACCTTGTGCACAGAGAGCTCCAGCCTAGCATTTGTGTTGTCTCTCAGCTGGAGTGTTGGCTCCATGCTCCTTCATGAGCATGGGTCAGCTCCACACATGTCAGAGGGTGCATCAGCATGCTGTCACATGGTGGCAATGCTGGTCGTGCCGCGCTGACGCAGAGCTTACCCACAGCTCTAGCTGCACTTGCAGCCTGATAGGAGGAATGTGATAGTACTGCGCCCAATTAGGACGGTTGCCATATACTTATAAGTATATTGCCAACGTAGATGTGGCTTAAGGGAAGGTACTTGGCACACAGAATGCCTCTGGATGCCAAATCCCTTCCTGGCCCAAGTATCGAGAATTGTTTCAGAAGTTTAGGGCCTTAGATATTTGATCTCAAAAAACTAGAAAGAAATAATTTTAAAGAACCAAACATGGCAATCAGGGAAAAGTACATTTACCAAACCGCCACCACAAACATCAGTTCATGGGAGGCGAAGAACTTCTACTGGACTGGCATCTTAGGAGCAAGGGCACATAAGAAAGGTTAGTCAAGTGACCAAAATTGATATGTAAAATACAGATAATTCATAAATATGATTGTCAACAAGAAGCCATTGACACACTACCCACAAATCAACACTTACATGTGTGTGTGTATGTGTGTGTGCGTGTGTATGTGTGTGTGTGTGTGTGTGTGTGTGTGTGTGTGTGTGTGTGTGTGTGTGTGTGTGTGTGTGTGTGTGTGTGTGTGTGTGTGTGTGGAGGGGGGAGAGAAATGTGACAAAAAAGTGGACCCAAAGGCAAGTCTATGATGCATGCATAGTAACCACTGCAATAGGTAAAAATGCAAGTACGTATGTAAGTGATTTCAAACAGTAAAGTAATCTAGCTTGTATAATTCATCCTAGCTATGTTTGGCTGAAGACACTAATTAACTAAGATGGACATTAGTAGATCACCTAATAATACTAGTGTTGAGTGATATTATTGATAGTTTGATACTCATAATCAAAAAATCACTATTGCAATATGATAATTAGAGCTAACTATTGTGATATTGCTGTAGGATTACTAAAAAAAAAGTTACACATTGCCACTTTATTTAACCAGTGTGCGAAATAACTTTTTAGACATGTGCTGACACACTGTCAGGACAACATGAAAGTTGCGTGGACAGAAACCAATTTGTCCGGACGTTTAATTTCTTTTGTGCTTCTCCTTTCCTATATGTGTTTTGCCAAATTATTTGTTTTCAAGCACTGCGGTCACCAATGCACTGTACAACTGATTACTACTCGTCCACTAACTAACAGTGACAGATCAGACAACACAGCATTTTAGGGTTATAAGAACTGCTAAAAATTCATTGCTGTTACAGGAGAATTTGTCAAAGGAGTCATTAGGAAATTACCTTAGTAGTACTATATAGCTAATGTAGTCAAACTTTACTATTGAAATAGTGTCTTTATCAATTGTATTAAAATGGACTTCGTTCTAACTCAAAATACAAGTTGAGTGTACAGATGAATACCACAAGTAAAAGCTAGTAATGGCTAAAGGGTTGCCAAGTAACTAAGTCAAATAGGCTAGCACAACATGTGCACTGTAACCTGTTGGTCTCTTGGGCATGGCAACCATAAACACGTAACTCAATTACATGCCAATGCCACTGTGTTTGGCCTCCCTCCTAGCCAAATATCACACTCTAAACTCTGTGCTAAACCTTGAAAGGACTCTATTTCCGGACAAATTCAATTATGGACTGACAACTAGTGTAATTGACCAGAAATTGTCAGTGTCCAGACTTTTATTTCATGCACTGTTGATTGAATAAAGACCTGTGCTGTAAATGTTCTTTCATTTTAGTTAGTTTTGAGACCTGAATGGCTCACAACTTGGCCTAATTCATCCCTGCACTTTCTTCTTTAATTTTTCAAAACAGCCTCTTGCCCTCCTCTACACCTCCCACTCCTTTTGGAGCTTGCCTGGCACAGTCAATATTGTATTAAAAATATCTAAGACCTAGGTGTTCCACTGTGGATGCTCTTGAAGGTAAAGAATACGTGTGAAAATTTGGTACACATAGCTTCAACCATTGGTGAGCTGCAACACACCAAATACTTAAAACTGGAATTTCTCAATACTTTAAATAAGTGACAAGACTGGTTTTCCCAGACTAGGTCACAATTGCAAAATTTTTAGACACCCTCATAATTAATTACCTAATTAATTAAGCTATGATATTTTATAGTAGTAACCCAAATCTGTAAATTTACTTTTCTATGGGTAATTTACACCCCAAGGGAAGGTAAATCTATACAATTTTATAGCTAATGAAAATGATCATAACTTTAAAATAAAATTACCTATTGACTTTAAATAAAATTCAGGTTGTTTCTTTCAACAGGTACCAATTAAATAATACATCAGGAAGAGATAGTAACAAAAGTGGGCATTTAAAAAGGACAAAAATGGCCATAAATTTCACAATGGTCAAATCCACAATGGTACTAAATACATACAATAGGGATACTATTTATGTGGAAAGTTTCATGGTTATATGAAAAGCATACAAAGTTTTGGATATGCCATATTTGAATTGTTAATCTCGGTCCTACTACACACTTACTCAGTACACAATTTGTATTTACCTCTTCTGCACAAGGCCTCACTGCCACTCCAAGTCTCATCACTCTGACAGGTCCTAATGCCATTGCCAGTTAGCTCATAACCAGTGTTACATATGAATTTGCAAATGTCTCCTTCATAACTCCCTCCAGTGGTATACATGGATCCATCAAAGCATGTCATTTCAAGACCATCACTTCTAGGCACTAATGTAACACACTGGGTGTCTAAATAAGGCAAAGTTGGAGACATTAAATGTTTATACAGTTTGTATATATGAAGAGTACACAATAAAAGAGCCCTAACAGTGTCTTCTTGCCTGCAGATATACTAATGGACTTTATTCATAAACAAAAGAATGGAACCTAACATGCCCATAAAATTAATTTTGCACCTGACAATGCATTCCAACAATTCATTACTGAAAAGTTAAATGGCCATTACTCTTTGCTTCAACTATGTTCTGCCTGTTACTACAAATGAATAACAGCATCTCTGCAATCAATCCAGTTGCTACAGAAAATACTAGCCAGAAGTGTGCCAACTGGCCGGCAGAAAATTCCGCTAAATGAAAAAAATTCAAAATTTGTAGCTACTTATTGTGTTTTAGGTAACACTGAAGGCACTTTGGGTAGTTAACCAATACTGCCAAGGAGCTGTGAAGGTATTGTGGGGCTGGTTTTAATTGGTAGTCATAATCATGCATTAAGATTCATGGTAGTGAATCGTGCAGCTAAGAAAAGTAGGGCACATGATTGCCATGAGTTATTTATACAAACGATTAACTGTAATAGAACGAACACCTAAAACATACCTTTAAACTATTCTTTTGTAAAAATAAGAAAACCTCGTGATACAACAAAACCTTTGGTATATTGTTATATAAGCATATTACTAAGTAAATAATCCCTGTTATATTTAGTAACACCGCATGAAATTTTGCTGAAAACACTGTATTCTTTTCCTTCTACTTCTCCTCCTTCACATACCCGTTAGCATGAGCCCCCCATGTTGGACAGTTATATCTTAGACTGTGTTAGGTCCACAGCCTTCAAGTTTGGCTGTAGTATGTTCACGTTGAACTAAATCCTGAAAAACAGCTAAAAATTAAAAGTGGATTTTTTCTCAATAGAGTTAACATTTCAGCCAACCAGATGATTATTGGTAACAGCAAAGGTGTCAACAATAGACATGTACGGTTTGGCTCCATTACAAGTTCGGGAAAGGGCTGTAATGGACACTGTACTTATATGGCTTCCCCATAGGAAATGTATTGTGAAAATTTTGATTGGCCGCAAATATTATGTCAAACATTTGAACAAAAGATTTTGAAATATTTTTAGTGGGTCAAGCAGCACTACAAATGAGCCAAATTTCAAGATCGTGCGTAATTGCATCCATGAGTTATTGAATGTTTTTGAGGATTCAGCTCAACGTGAACATACTATAGTTAAGTTTCTTCAGTACAAATCTTGTAACTCCACCTCTCTTGCAAGAGCCACCAAAAGGGATTTTCTCAAAGTTTGATTCATTCACTCTTGCACTTCATGGGACAATCTTTGATATGTAATTAATCATATGGAGTAGTTTTGCTCGATTATGACCTGCGTGGGAAGTGGTGAGTTAATTTCCATAAGCGTGCTCATCATGATAATGTCATCTGCACCAATTGCTGATTTATTTTGCGGTCTCTTAGAACCTTATCTTAAATTTGAAGACACCTCTGACTACAGTAGTGTTTATTTACAGTTGGTGAGCTCGGTGAATTCGGCCATTTATTTGCAGTCAACACTAGGTGAATCAGTGTGGTGAACTCGGTGAACTCGATGAACTTGCTATCGCGTGCTATTCTAGTAAGTGTTTGTTATTCAGTTGCTATTTAATAATGGGTCTGAAGTAACTAACATAGCCCACAATACAGCTTCATTTCAAGGGACAATCCAGTATGTGACAAAAGAATAAGAAGTTTGGAAATGGCCTTTACTCAATCTGTTCACTGGTGGTTTATATGGTGCCCAGAAGCCATACCCTACTGAGATTGCAACACCGACAAGTACCTGCCTACTTGTACCAAACTACATTATTTGGTTTTGCCACTTCATGTCCCAAGCTATGATGCAATACACACAATAACTGTTGAAGCTGTTGTGATAACCAAAGTGGCTTGTATGAAACTATTAGCTTTATTTTGTCTTGTATTATTACTCAGTGACAAAAATGTGTGATATCCTAAAACAAAAACAGTCTTGGGGCTATAAAAAATGGCGCTGCCAAGCAAAGTAGGGATCAATCAAACAAGCTTATTCAACATGACTGGTAAGAACAACGACTGATATCAAGTTGCGGCCAAGTAGATTGGAATATTACCATGATCAATCTGTAAAACAACTGGTAAGAACAAGGACTGGTATCAAATCGTGCCCAAGTAAATGCAGTATTACTCATACTCTTTGTATCTAGCTATAGTTATTTAATAAAACTACAGTAAATACACATGCAACTGTAATTAAATTGTCATTTGGCCACTTTTTAAAATCTACAAAAAAATAGCAGTCAAATGACAATTTAATAACAGTTATATGTTTATTAATTTTGTTCTGGTTTTATTAAATAGCTATAGCTAGATACAAAGAGAACAGGTATTACTGCATTCACTTGGCCACAACTTGATATCAGTCCTTGCTCTTAGCAGTCATGTTGAATACCGCATTTGACAAGTTAATAGCCATGGTTCGTATAATATCCGCCCCCGGATAGTAGCCGCTCCACAGCCTAGAATTACTGTCATAAGAGCCGCCCTTGGTTAAGAGCCGCAGCTAGTATCTGAACATACTGTTGCAAGTATTGGCTAGACACGTTTGAAGCAGAAACCAGACAAAGGAGTTGTTTTAAGCCAGGAAATAGCAAAGTTAAAATGAATAACAGTATTGGCAAGTGGGTCAGACACTCGTGAATCCATATAAATGCCACGGTCTGCTGCCACACAAGCTCATAGTAGCTGCCCTCGGATAGTAGCCACCTTCGTATAGTATCCACCTTCTCATAGTAGCTGCAGGGTTTTGCTTGCTGAAAGTTATAGTAGCCACGGCTATTAACCAGTCAAATACGGTAAGCTTGATTGATCTACTTTGCTTGGAAGTGCCCTTTTTTACAACCCCGTGCAAGGATGTTTTTATTTTAGGTTACATTTACAATAAGTCTGGGGCCATTCTTTTCTTTGAGGAACCATATGAACTGTCATACAGTAAATAAGGAAAAAAGTAAACAATCAAGTATAAGGAAAATATAATTGGGTAGGAATCATAGAAACAAAAAAGGGATGAAACTGCCTATATGCCTGGAGTTATACTATAGTGGACATTTAATCTCTACTTCAGTCATGGATATACTGTTATGAGACTGAATTAAGAGTTAAATTCCACTATAGTACAGCTGCAAGTGTATAGGCAACCCCTTGCTTAATGGCTTTTATTTCTATGATCCCTACTCAATTGTAAAAATTTTAATCCATAGCCAAACCTTAAAATGGTTGAGGCCTTTAAAACCTTGGGGTACAAAAAAGTTATGAAATCAAGGTAGTGGCCAAGAAATTGCTGCAATGATGATTATGCTAATAAACCTTCATAATGCACACATTCGTTAATAAAGATTAACACCATTGCAGATACGTATATCTCTTGGCTACCACTTTTGGTTTTGATTGTATAACTTTTCACCCAGGCTGTTAAGGCTACCATTTTTACCAGCTTGGTTGATTTTACATGGATTTTGCTTTCCCATAGCCAATCATAAACTAGCTTTGAAACTTGTTTACAACCAATTTCTTCTTACCTACAGATACAATTATGGAAGACAGAAGTTACAATAGTATTGGATTGTAGCTAATATTTGGTTATTTGTACTTGCTTTTATAATACTCTAATAGAGTGCACATTTTGAGGACTTCTAGTAGAACATACATACATAGAACGTTCGAGAACAATGTAGATTTATGAAATTGTAAACTTTGCCATTTATTTTACTTATTGTATAATGTATAAGGTAGAAATAAGGTCAGCTGATCAGCTGACAGAAACGGTTCAGTGGTGAAGGTTTTGGGATATATGGGTATGGAGGTACCTAATTCAAACCTTGGACAGCTTTTTGACATTTTCATGCACTTTTAAACATTCTTGGTGACTTGTTCTATTAAAGTACTTCTACCTTACAACTTTACACCAAGTTGATTTTCTCCTTGCAACTTCATAGCTGTCACTGCAAATTCTTTTAAACCACAAAAGGTTTGAGCTATGTGATCGTTAAACTACAAACAGATTAATTTTCAAATTATTCCCATAACTTAATACATCAGTTAGCTTTAACAAGTCCTTAGAGTACACCAAATTTCAAAAAGGTCTACAGGCATGTGCAATGTGGTTTTGTAAAGTGTGCAAAAAATCTAAGAAGACATTACACTAAGTTTTGAAAGCTTGTATTTCATGAATGCATATGGAAATCTTGCTCACACTTGCTTTGTAATGTACAGAAAATGGAAGACATTAGCAACATAAAAATCATTTGGAAAAGGGAGCACAGATCTACATTTACATTAAATTGCATTTTATTTCTTCTGTGGTACATCATCCCAACCAAAAGGTTTCATGCGTTCATTCAAACAAGGGAAATGTAGTGAGCCAAGTATTATATTATCTGTGTAGCATGCTATGCAATAGTTTAGCTGGTTTAGTTCACATATGCAAAATAGTAATACTTTAATAGTACTGTTGATATGAACACACAATGAGGCACATTTATTTAGGACACTTTTGCCAGACTCAGAAACAACAGCATACAATAACCCAACCCACTTACTAATTCTGAAACTGATTAATGGATGACGTAGACCAGAGCGATGGTCGGCATTATTAAGATCAATTGATGTAGCAATAGAACCATAAACACTATCAAATTGATATTGTGCATATCCAACTGTCTCTATGCTCTTCACTCTATAACGAGCGTTGGGTGGATGATAATATCCTATAATGTCTCCTGACTGAACAAGTATTCTGTTATTACCAGTGAGAGGAATGTTTGCTTCTACATAAGTTAACCGAACAATGTGATTTTCAACAACTTTAACTTGAGCAATTTTAGTATAAATTGTTGAATCCTGTGATGATGGTCTCCATACTTGTATGTAAGGGTAATTATTCCGATCTTTATCAGGTGTTAATCTGACTCTGATTCCAGTTATTCTGACATTACAATGGAAATTGAGATGTGGAACAATTCCTAATCTGTTATGATTCATTTCATACAAACCAATTCGCTGAACATTGACATTTCGTATACAGCTCTGTCCACCAACTGAATATAAAATATACAGCAATTACAACCATAAACAGAAGGTGGTTACAAGCACAACAGATAAAACCCAACTTGTAAGCAGTTTGTGATGCATAGTTAACAAGACATGGACACTATTAAAAGATCAAGACACACTGCCGAGTGTCTTGTGGCCCAGGAATCCAGCTCCACACTGTGAGTATATTAACATGAAAAAAGAAAACACAGTTTTCACACCTATGTAGCTCTGTGATCCCTTATCCAATTGGAACTAAATTTGCTGCAGAAGTGCCGGCCAGGTAGGGAAGTCTACATACCAAATTTGAAGAAGATCACTCCAGACACTTCCGAGATACAAGCGGCCAAAGTTTTATTTTTCCTTCATTTTTTCCTACTTTTTGTATACTTTGCAAAATCCGTCATAAAACACGAATGCATGCTCCAATCAGGCTGACATTTGGCACACCTAAAGGGCTGATTACAGCGGATCTTAGTACCAAGTTTGGTAGGAATCAGGTGAATATTCACAGAATTATGACTGCTTATTCGCATAAAATAAGGTTGAAGGTCTGTCACTCCCACAGGGTAAATCCCTTGAAGGAATGAGCTGAAAATTGCTATGTAGATGGAGTAACTATCATGGGAGTGCCTTTTTGTGGTTTGAAATGAATCCAGATAAAGGCCATCAAGATATGACACAAAATCCAACCTGTGTCACAATTACGTGATCGATTTTTATGAATAAAAAAAGCTATTAGTTTTCACGCCTACCAGGCAAATCGTATAGAGCAATGAGCTGAAAATTGGTATGTAGCTAGAATAATCATCATAAAAGGTTCTTGCAGAAGTACAGAAGAATCGGATTACAAACCACTTAGTTATGATTTGAAAGTAAACTACACGTAGCAAAAGCAAGATCGAAATATTCTACTAGAATAGTCACACTAATAGAGCATTCAGCTGCCGAGATACTATAATAGAACAATCACCACGTAACTACAAATAAATCATTCTAGCAATTCAGACGATTACAAGTCACCTTGTAGGGAGATAAGCTTGAAACCAATTGATCCTATTGAGAGTTTAGCCACAAACAAACCACCCTGTACAGAGTTCAGCTATACAAGCATTTAAATCACCTTGTAGAGAGTTCAGCTACAAACACTGAAGCCACCCAAGAAAGTTCAGTCACAAACAAATCACCCTGAGTTCAGCTACAACAAAATACCCTATAGAAATTTCAACTACAAACACATCACCCTATAGATAGATCACGCAGCTAAACACAAGTCACCCTGTAGAGAGATTAGCTAGAAATGATTTACCCTGCATGCAGAAAGATCGGCTAGAACAAAGTCATCATGTAGAGAGTTCAGCAACAAACAAATACCCTGTTAGATCAGCTAGAAACAAGTCACCCTGTAGAGAGATCAGCTAGAAAAAGTTACCTTGTAGTGTGGAGAGTTCAGCTACAAACAAATCACTCTGTAGAGAGTTCAAGTTACTCTACAGAGAGATTAGCTAGAAACAAGTTACATACCTTGTAGACAGTTCAGCTACAAACAAATCACCCTGTAGAGAGTTCAGCTATAAACTTGAGAGATCAGCTAGAAATAAATCACTCTGTAGACAGATCAGCTATAAACCTATCACCATGTAGAGAGTTCAACTACAAGCAAATTACCCTGTTAGATAAGCTAGAAACAAGTAACCCTGTTGAGGTCAGCTAGAAACAAGTTACCCTGTAGAATTCAGCTTATAGAGATCAGCTACAAACAAGTCACACTGTAGAGAGATCAACTAGAAAAGGTTCACTGTAGAGATATCAGCTAGAAATAAGTCATCCTGTAGAAAGATCAGCTAGAACCAAGTCACCATGAAGAGAGTTCATCCACAAACAAATCACCCTATAGAGAGATAAGCTAGAAACAAGTCACCCTGTAGAGAGATGAGCTACAGGAGTTCACCTTGTAGAGAGTTCAGCTATAAATAAACCATCCTGTAGAGAGATCAGCTAGAAATAAGTTACCCAGTAGAGAGATCAGCTAAAAGAAATCACCTTGCATATAGTTAAACTATACAAAGAAACCACCCTGCAGAGAGTTCAGCTACAAATAAAGTTACCCTATAGAGAGATCAGTTAGAAACATATCACCCTGTACAGAGTTCAGCTACAAACAAATCACCCAGTAGAAAGGTTAGCTACAAACAGATCAGAGTTCTGCTAGAAACAAGTCATGCTGTAGAGAAATCAGCTAGAAGAAGTTACCTTGTAGAGAGTTCAACTACAAAGAAATTACACTGTTGAAGGTTCAGCCACAAACAAGTTACCATATAGAGAAATCAGTTAGAAACAAGTAACCCTGTAGAGTATTCAGCTTCAAGCAAATCACCCTGTAGAGATTTCAGCTACAAACAGATCACCCTGTAGAGAGTTCAGCTAGATACAAGCCTCCCTGTAGAGAGATCAGGTCACCCTGTAAAGAGATCAGCTAGAAGAAGTCACCTTGTAGAAAGTTCAGCTACAAAGAACCCACCGTGTAGAGAGCTCAGCTACAAACAAGTTACCCTATCAGCTAGAAACAAGTCTCCCTGTAGAGAATTCACCTACAAAAAAATCACCCTGTAGATATTTCAGCTATAAACAAATCACCCTGTTGAGAGATCAGCTAGAAACCAGTGACCTGTAGAGATTTCACCCTTTAGAGAGATCAGCCAGACAAAGAATCCCTATAGAGAGATCAGATAGAAACAAATTACACTGTGCAGAGAGTTCAGCTACAAAGAAACCACCCTGTAGAGAGTTCAGCTACTATGTAAACAAGTTACAATTTGGTGCCGAATCCTAGAGAAACTTGGAGGAGGCAATGAAATTCACCTGAATTGTCATAATTAAAATGTTTGCCATTAACCTACCATCACAGCCATTTCTTGCCCACCACCTTGTATTTCACATCTTTTTTCACCCTGGCCTTTTGGGGGACGCACACATTTTTTACAGCTTGGCTGTTTTGGTTAGTATTATATATAACTTGTACATGTACTGCTAAAATCAGAATTAGTTAAACTATTTAAAATCTGCTTCATCTTTTTCTTCTTCCTGTGGTAAAGAAAAAAGATAGGTTAAAAAAGCTCCAAATCCAGCCATTGGCCAGCTTTGAGATATACAAATACAAAAAGAAGCGATAGTTAATCCAAAACAGCCAAGCTGTAAAAAAAGGAGTGCGGCCCTCAGAAAGGCTATGGTGAAAAAAGATGTGAAATCCAAGGTGGCGGCCAAGAAATGGCTGTGATGGTAGGTTAATGGTAAAAATTTAATAACGAAAATTCAGATGAATTTTGTGCCAAGACCAAGTGGTACCAAATTCACCTGAATCGTCGTTATTAAATTTTTTACCATTAACCTGCCATTGCAGCCATTTCTTGGCCGCCACCTTGGGTTTCACATCTTTTTTGAGGGCCGCATTCTTTTTTTATAGCTTGGCTGTTGTGGATTAGATAGCTATATGCATTCGTGTACTTACATTCATGTCCTACTTAATTATATTTTCAGGTTGTATTTATAATGGTATGTATTAAACCATTGATAATGTAATCTACATGGGTATCATATAGATAATGACAGTGGGCTAAATTACATGCATTACAACTTGTGCATACTAATTGTGGGTTACAATATAAGCAGTAAGTGCATGTCATTATGAAATGTAGCTGAGTTTGTAAATAAGTCATAGCTGTGAATATATTGTAAAGAGTAATGGCTCAATCCATTGACAAAAGTATTGTTACACAATTGATCTACATAAATCAACATACACAAACATTTCTTACCTCTTCTACACATGGTCTCACTGCCACTCCACCTTCCATTACTCTGACAGGTCCTAGTGTTACTACCAGTTAGCTGATAACCAGTGTTACATGTAAAACTGCAAGTGTCTTCATAGGAAGGAACTCCATCATCTCCCAGTGAACAAGTGACCACTGCATTATTATGATCAGTGAGTGATGGACAAGCAACTACAAATTACAACAAAAGTAACATATACATTTGTAAACTGCAATTCTTAGTGCGGCCCAAGAAGCCGGCACGCCACACCGTGAGTATATTAACAGGAAAAAAGAAAACGCAATTTTCACACCTATGTAGCTCTGTGATCCCTTATCCGATTGGAACCAAATTTTGCTACAGACGTTCCGGCCAGTTATGGGGGTCTACATACCAAATTTGAAGAAAATCGGTCCAGCCATTTCCGAGATACAAGCGAACAAAATTTCGTTTTAATTTCTTCGTTTTTTTCTTCTTCTACTTCTTCATTTCGCACACTTCGATAAATCTGCCATAAAACACGAATGTGTGCTCCAATCGGGCTTAAATTTGGCACACTTGAAGGGCTCATTAAGGTGGATCTCAGTACCAACTTTGGTAGGAATCCGATAGATATTCACGGAGTTATGATCGATTATTCGCGTAAAATATGGTCGAAGGTCTGTCACGCCCACAGGGTAAACCACTAGAAGGAATGAGTTGAAAATGGCTATGTAGATGGAGTAACCATTGTAGGAGTGCCTTTTTGTGGTTTGAAAAGAATCGAGATAAAGACCATGGAGATATGACACAAAACCCAACAAGTGTCACAATTATGCAATCGATTTTTATGAATAAAAAACTATTAGTTTTCACGCGTACCAGGCAAACCGCCTAGAGCAATGAGCTGAAAATTGGTGTGTAGCTGAAATAATCATCATAGAAAGTCCTTGCAGTAGTACAGAAGAATCGGATTACAAACCACTGAGTCAGGATTCGAAAGCCAACTACGTGTTGCAAATGCGAGATCGAGATACTCTAATAGAACAGTCACCCTAATAGAGCATTCAGCTACGTTTATAACTTCCTCCATTAAAGAATTATATTACATTGCAAGTTATTCTGTAGGGAATTCATCTACAACCAGAAAATCTGATAGACAATTCAGCTACAGGCAAGTCACCCTGTAGAGAGTTCACCTAGATACAAACCACCCTGTAGAGAGATCAGCTAGAAGAAGTCACCTGGTAGAGAGTTCAGTTCCAAAAAAACTATGCACCATGTAGAGAGTTCAGCTGCAAACAAATCACCCTGTAGAGAGATCAGCTAGAAGAAGTCACCTTGTAGAGAGTTCAGCTACAAAGAAACTATCATGTAGAGAGTTCAGCTACAAACAATTCACTCTGTAGAGAGTTCAGCAAGAAGAAGTCACCTTGTAAGTTCAGTTACAAAGAAACCACCATGTAGAGAGTTCAGCTACAAACTAGTGACCCTGTAGAGACATCAGCTAGAAGAAGTTACTTTGTAGAGAGTTCAGCTACAAAGAAACTATCATGTAGAGAGATCAGCTACAAACAATTCACCCTGTGGAGAGTTTCAGCTACGACTCTGTAGAGAGTTCAGCTAGAAGAAGTCACCTTGTAGAGAGCTCAGCTACAAGAAATCACCATGTAGAGAGTTCAGCTGCAACCAAATTTCCTTGTGGAGAATTCAGCTACAAACAAATCGTCCTGTAGAAAGATCAGCTAGAAGAAGTTACCTTTTAGAGAATTCAGCTACAAAGAAACCATCATGTAGAGAGTTCAGCTACAAACAAGTCACTCTGTATAGAGATCAGCTAGAAGAAGTTACCTTGTAGAGAGTTCAGCTACAAAGAAACTATCATGTAGAGAGATCAGCTACAAACAATTCACTCTGTAGAGAGTTCAGCAAGAAGAAGTCACCTTGTAGAGAGTTCAGCTACAAAGAATCCATCATGTAGAGAGTTCAGCTACAAACAATTCACTCTGTAGAGAGTTCAGCAAGAAGAAGTCACCTTGTAAGTTCAGTTACAAAGAAACCACCATGTAGAGAGTTCAGCTACAAACTAGTGACCCTGTAGAGACATCAGCTAGAAGAAGTTACTTTGTAGAGAGTTCAGCTACAAAGAAACCATCATGTAGAGCGTTCAGCTGCAAACAAATCAGCCTTTGGAGAGTTTCAGCTACGAAAAGATCACTCTGTAGAGAGTTCAGCTAGAAGAAGTCACCTTGTAGAGAGCTCAACTACAAGAAATCACCATGTAGAGAGTTCAGCTGCAAACAAATCACCCTGTAGAAAGAACAGCTAGAAGAAGTTACCTTGTAGAGAATTCAGCTACAAAGAAACCATCATGTAGAGAGCATAGGCGGCGGAAAGGGGGGGGGCTAGGGGGCTAAAGCCCCCCTAGGTCTGCTGAGGGGGGGCTTAGCCCCCCCTCAGAATGATATCACACCGAAATTATCTTTCTTGGAGTGGGGCTGAAAACCGTGATAAAGATCGAGATACTCTAATAGAGCAGTCACTCTAATAAAGTAGCCAGTGTGTAGCAAGCTATGTAAGGATTTTTATGTAGTTTATCAGTTAGAAATGGTAGCTGGTGAGGTGGAAAGCTCTTATGAGTTGGTTGTGACCTTTTTTTTTTTTTTTTTTTTTTTTTTGGTCTCACTTTACCAAACTATAGAAATAAGTCTGGGTCAGCTCAGCGGAGCCCCGCCTCATATCAACTACTTCCTCCGCCGCTGGTAGAGAGTTCAGCTACAAACAAATCACCCTGTAGAAAGATCAGCTAGAAGAAGTTACCTTATAGAGAGTTCAGCTGCAAAGAAACCATCATGTAGAGAGTTCAGCTATAGTACAAACAAATCCTGTAGAAATATCAGCTAGAAGAAGCCACCTTGTAGAGAGTTCAGTTGCAAAGAAACCACCATGTAGAGAGTTCAGCTGACCCTGTAGAGACATCAACTAGAAGAAGTTACTTTGTAGAGAGTTAAGCTACAAAGAAACCATAATGTAGAGAGTTCAACTACAAACAAGTGACCCTGTAGAGACATCAGCTAGAAGAAGTTACCTTGTAGAGAGTTCAGCTGCGAAGAAACCATCATGAAGAGAGTTCAGCTACAAACAAATCACCCTGTAGACATATCAGCTAGAAGAAGTCACTTTGTAGAGTGTTCAGTTATAAAGAAACCACCATGGAGAGTTCTGTAATAAATATAATATTATGTATTTTATATATGTCATATATATAATTTGTATACATTTACTGATAAAATATTTAAAGTACATCTGCTTCATCTTTTTTTCTTCCTGTGGTAAAGAAAAAAAGATAGTTTAAAAAAGTCCCAAAACTGGCCTTAGGCTGGCTTTGGGGTATACAAATACAAAAAGAAGTGAAATCTAATCAAAAACAGCTAAGCTGTAAAAAAAGGTGCGGCCCCAAAAAGGCCATGGTGAAAAAAGATGTGAAATCCAAGGTGGCGGCCAAGAAATGGCTGTGATGGTAGGTTAATGGTAAAAATTTTAATAACGACAATTCAGGTGAATTTGGTGCCGCTTGGTCTTGGCACAAAATTCACCTGAATTGTCGTTATTAAAATTTTTACCATTAACCTACCATCACAGCCATTTCTTGGCCGCCACCTTGGATTTCACATCTTTTTTCAACATGGCCTTTTTAGGGCCGCACCTTTTTTTACAGCTTAGCTGTTTTTGATTAGATATATTTATATGTAACACTTTCACATCTCAGATTAAAGGAACCGCCCGGGCTACATTTCATATATAGCCCAGCTAGCCTGACTACATACGAAATGTAGCCGGACTACTACTGGGCAGTGATTATATAGACGGTGAGGCCGAAATCAATTGTGGGGATTGATCAATACTCACGTGATTAGGATGCATGACTTGGATTTCGCTATGAAAACTACTCAGATGAGCATTTTGTTATCCTCACCATCCTACGAGTTAAAAAATGTCGGACTAAGGTGAGAACTAGTACTATAGCTTATTCACCAATTGTTTCCGCACACTTTCAAATACGGACATGCCCCCATCACAAATCTACCACTCTGCATGGAGTAACCAAAGCTTACCTATCTAGGTCTTTAGAGAACTCTGTAGTTTTTCCATAAATGATTCAATAGCACTGATTAAAACATTAAACTCACGTAACCGAAATTCCCAGTGATATTTCTACGATATATCCGTTCATCGTAACTGATCGTAACTGAATGTAACCAGAACGCACTAGTTATTGACCCATAATCAAAAATTTTAGGCTTGCATATATACTAGCTGCACTTGTATTGGCTTGGGTAATCGATTACCTTGTACAGGCTATCAGCCTGTTAAGTGTTACATATTAGTTGTAACACGGGGCATTCGGGCTTTGTCTGATATGCATGCCCTCATGCCCATGTTACAACTATTACATATGTATCTAACTGAAATCTAGACAATATGATGCATATTCTGATGTATTACATTTCCTATAGAATTGCACTGCTATATGCAAAGCTAGACTTTTAAATTATTGTGTTGGTATGTGTGAAACATGTTATAAATGTTGGGTATATATGGCTGTCATGTTCACCCATGTTGGTAGGTATTACCACTATACATGTAGACAAATGCTTACGGAGATAAAACTAGTGAATGCTAAGCTGTCCTTTATAGATAAAGGGAGTGGGCAAACCAAGCACTTTTCCATTAAGTGTGACATGAACTGTTGGTATTTTTATACCTGCTATGTGTTGAGGTACTCTATAGAGCAGCCAACTTCAAAAGTTACTCTATCAGAACAATGTATTTCATTTACAAAACATTTCCTAAAGCATGCTGTTGCATACACATACAGTAATAATATACCGTAGAGTTGGGTTGTTAAGCGCATATATCTATTAAGTGCATCAAGACACACGGTAGTGTGTCGTGCGGCCCAAGAAGCCGGCGCGTAACACCCGTGAGTATATTGACAGGAAGAAAGAAAACGCAATTTTCGCACCTCCGTAGCTCTGTGCTTCCTTGATGAAACAAGACGATTTTTGCTGTGGACATGCCCCCCAACTGCAGCACGCTACATTCCAAATTTGAGCGAAATCGCTTCGCGCGTTCCCGAGATATGCGACTTCAAAAATTGGCTGAGTTTCTTCGTTTTTTTTCTTCTTCTTCTTCTTCTTCTTCTTATTTTTCTTTTTCTTGTCGCACACTTACAAAAACTGCTATAAAACTCGAACGCGTTATCCGATTGCCTTGAAATTTGGCACACAGAAGGGGGGTATAAAGGCGCATCTCGGTACCAACTTTGGCTGGAATACCATAAACAGACAAAGAGTTATGAGCGATTATGCACGAAAAATAACACCAATATGTTGTCACGCCTACAGGGTAAACCGCGTATGGGAAGAAGCTGAAAATCGGTGGGTGAATAGGTTAACTATTGAACCTCAAACCTTTTGTGGTTTGAAAGAAATCGAGCTAAAAACCAGGAAGATACAGCGAAAAAATCAACAGTGTGTAACAATTATGCAATCGAGATTAGCTAATTTTTAATATTTTTATTTTATTATTATTATTATTATTATGCTTGCCACGCCTACCAGGTAAACCGCTTGGGGTAATGCTTTCAAAATCGCTGTACAGATGGAGTTATCATCTTAGAAAGGCTCTTCAATGGTGTAGAAGAATCAGACTTAAATCCACGGAGTTATAACACGAAATCCAACTTGGTGTAGCAAGTGCGAGATCGAGATACTCTAATAGAGCAGTCATCCTAATAGAGCAGTCACCCTGAACAGAATTAAAGAGATCAGTTAGAAATAAGTAACCTGTATAGAGATCAGCTACAAACAAATCACCCTGTAGAGAGTTCAGCTACAAACAATTCACCCTGTTAAAACATCAGTTAGAAGAAGATTTCTTGTAGAGAGTTCAAATACAAACAAATCACCCTGTTGAAAGATCAGCTAGAAGATGTCACCTTGTAGATAGTTCAGTTACAAAGAAACCACCATGTAGAGAATTCAGCTACAAACTAGTGACCCTGTAGATACATCAGCTAGAAGAAGTTACCTTGTAGAGAGTTCAGCTACAAAGAAACCATTCTGTAAAGAGCTCAGCTGCAAACAAATCACCTATACAGAATTCAGCTACAAACAAATCACCCTGTAGAGAGATCAGCTAGAAGAAGTTACCTTGTAGATAGTTCAGCTACAAACAAATCATCCTGTAGAGAGATCAGCTAGAAGAAGTTACCTTGTAGATAGTTCAGCTACAAACAATTCACCCTGTACAGAGCTCAGTTAAAAGAGGTTTCCTTGTAAAAAGTTCAGCTACAAACAAATCACCCTGTAGAGAGATAAGTAAGAAGAAGTTACCTTGTAGATCGTTCTGCTACAAACAATTCACCCTGTAAAGAGATCAGCTAGAAGAAGTTACCTTGTAGAGAGTTCAGCTACAAAGAAACCATCATGTAGAGAATTCAGCCGCAAACAAATCATGTATAGAGAGTTCAGCTACAAACAAATCTCCCTGTAGAAAGTTCAGCTATGAACAGATCACCCTGTTGAGAGTTCAGTTAGAAACAAGGAATCCTGTAGAGAAATCACCTAGAAGTATCGCCTTGTAGAGTTCAGCTACAAACAAATCACCTGTAGAGAGTTCAGCTACAAACAAATCACCCTGTAGAGAGATCAGCTAGAAGAAGTTACCTTGTAGGGATTTCAGCTACAAACAAATCACCCTGTAGAGAGTTCAGCTACAAAGAAACTATTCTGTAAAGAGCTCAGCTGCAAACAAATCACTTGTACAGAATTCAGCTACAAACAAATCGCCCTGTAGAGAGATCAGCTAGAAGAAATTACCTTGTAGATAGTTCAGCTACAAACAAATCACCCTGTAGAAAGATCAGTTAGAAGAACTTACCTTGGAGAAAGTTCAGCTACAAAGAAACCATTTTGTAAAGAGCTCAGCTGCAAACAAATCACCTGTACAGAATTCAGCTACGAACAAATCACCCTGTAGAGATCAGCTATAAGAAGTTACCTTGTAGATAGTTCAGCTACAAACAAATCTCCCTGTAGAGAGATCAGCTAGAAGAAATTACCTTGTAGAGAGTTCAGCTACAAAGAAACCACCATGTAGAGAGTTCAGCTGCAAAGAAATCACCCTGTAGAAAATTCTGCCAGAAACAAATTGCCCTGTAGAAAGATCAGTTAGAAGAAGTTACCTTTTAGAGAGTTCAGCTACAAAGAAACCATTCTGTAAAGAGCTCAGCTGCAAACAAATCACCTATACAAAATTCAGCTACAAACACATCACCTGTAGAGAGATCAGCTAGAAGAAGTTACCTTGTAGATCGTTCAGCTACAAACAATTCACCCTGTAGAGAGAGCAATTAGAAGAAGTCACCTTGTAGAGTGTTCAGTTACAAAGAAACCACCATGGAGATTTCTGTAATCAATATATGTGACCGGATTTGCGAAAAGGGGTCTTCCACACACATCCAATTCCGTAAATGTTGGAGACCATAACTCAGTGTTCAAGTAACATAATTATTAACCTGAACATTTCACCATGTATTCAGCTATAGTGGTGCTCACCACTGCCCAAATATCAAGGCAATAGCTCTTTCCAATCTGAAGTTATCAATTGTCAAAGTTGGCAAATTGGACCCCTTTTCGCAAATCCGGTCACATATGTATTATACAGTATATATAATTTGTACATTTACTGATAAAATATTTAAAGTACATCTACTTCATCTTTTCTTCTTCCTGTAGTAAAGAAAAAAACATAGGTTAAAAAAGTCCCAAAGCTGGCCATAGGCCGGCTTTGGGGTATACAAATACAAAAAGAAATGAAATCTAATCCAAAACAGCCAAGCTGTAAAAAAAGTGTGCGGCCCTCAGAAAGGCTATGGTGAAAAAAGATGTGAAATCCAAGGTGGCGGCCAAGAAATGGCTGTGATGGTAGGTTAGTGGTAAAAATTTTAATAATGACAATTCAGGTGAATTTTTGTGCCGCTTCACAAAAATTCACCTGAATTGTCGTTATTAAAATTTTTACCACTAACCTACCATCACAGCCATTTCTTGGCCGCCACCTTGGATTTCACATCTTTTTTCACCATAGCCTTTCTGAGGGCCGCACACTTTTTTTACAGCTTGGCTGTTTTGGATTAGATATTACTTGTTAAGCACATATACATTTCCTGTGAATAACCTGGCTGATAAGTGTACATGGTCAAATGCAAGGCTGAACATGTGACAAAGCTAGAAAAGCTGGAAAATTAATGTCTCCTTGAGCACTTACGTTTCCCATATGGTCTTCCTTCATTGTGTATACAGCAAATCAGCCTTCTCGATTGCAATGTTCTTGCTCATCACGAAGAATTTCACCCAGAAATGGAGTCAAATGTCCTAATACATTGGCATGGTTACCTACTAGCTACTCTATTACAATGCAGGGGTTAATCTAGGGGGGGGAGGGCACAGGCCCCTCTGGGTTAGCTATTGCCCCCCCTAGGTTTATACCTAAAGCCTTGAGAAATGGAAAGGTTTAATTGATCCCAAAGTTGTATAATCCAATGGTCAATATTCAATGGCATCACAGTAAAATTTCACCAAAATTGAGTATATTTACACCTAAATTTTCAAAATTTTCCTGGGGGAGCATGCCCCCAGACCCCCCTAGAATCCGAAGCGACTTACTTCACCCCCTCTAGGTTTATATTGTGGGTTGAGCCCTGCAACGTAGTAATTCCTTGTTAAGCACACCATAATTATTTATTAGGGATATGCACCTAACAGATAGTATGATTTTTACAAAAGTTTTTCTCCGAAAATTATAAGTATATGTACATAACAACCCGACTCTACAATATGTACATTAGGGTCAAAAACTGTATATGAATTCAGCACAGCTCTACTCTACATGGAAAGCACACCTCTTCTACACATAGTTTCAGTCCCACTCCAGCTTCCATCACTCTGACAGATCCTAGTGTCAATATCAGTTAGTACATAACCAGTGTTACATGTAAAACTACAAGTGTCTTCAAAGGTAGGAACTCCATCATCTCGCAGTGAACAAGTCATCACTCCATTATTAGGATCAGTAAGTGATAGACAAGTAGCTACTACAAGTTACAATAAAATTTAATATTGTACATACATACATACATACATACATACATACATACATACATACATACATACATACATACATACATACATACATACATACATACATACATACATACATACATACATACATACATACATACATACATACATACATACATACATACATACATACATACATACATACATACATACATACATACATACATACATACATACATACATGCATACATACATACATATATATGAAACAGTAATGTAAACTGGCACATTATTACAGTAACAAGAACTGTGGGATACCAGCAGGCATTATGAGGCATGCATGTGAATCTTAAAGGGAGTAGGGTAACAACATCAAAATTCTTTTTAATTGTTGATTTGCATGCTAGACTCAGGGGCATAGGGAGGGGGGGATTCCAAGGGGTTGAGGAACCCCCCTGTAAAATGTAGACATCTGCAAGCAGGATCCTAACACACCATTTAGTGTGGCAGGACAAAATAAGTGAGTAATGTAGCAGCACAACAATCGATAAAGCTTGCATTCATCTCTCAGGGAAGGATTTACAGAAGTAACATCAACTCTCTTCAAAACTTGTTAAGATCAATATACTCTAATAGAGCAGTCAGGTATACTCTAATAGAACATGCCTGTAAATATCCCTATCCATATTCAGACATTCTAACATTAAATCTAAAACTGAGCATGATCTTATACTGCTGTAGCTTTGGTGTGCAGTGTTTTAAGATATAGAACTCCAGTAATTTATGTAATATGAATTCATATTATGCATATTTGTATAGTTATAATATTTTTATTGTAAGTCATGACATTTTGTATCAGTGGATAGTATGGGTCCTATACCAGTGAGATAACTATCACTTACAGATTACTATAAGTGTCTCTATGTGTTATGCTGTCTGTTTCTACTAGGTAATTTTATCTAGTACAACATCATCTCAGAGGCACCTATATGCATTATAATTAATTCACTTTTTGCATAAAATATAGCAATTTGCTGAGTTTTGATTCATCAAAATACTGAAAGTCTCAGCAGCTGGCGACTGTTCCTCCAGTTATGGAATTGGCACAGTGTTGGCTTACAAACTTTCAGTTAGGTCAGAGATGCCTATTGGCTTTGGATTATGTACATTAAGAAAGGAATCTAAACCAAAACAGCCAAGCTGTAAAAAAAGAGTGCAGCCCCCAAAAAGGCCAAGGTGAAAAAAGATGTGAAATCCAAGGTGGCGGCCAAGAAATGGCTGTGATGGTAGGTTAATGGCAAATATTTTAATTTCAACAAATCAGGTGAATTTGCGTTGTCTCCTCCACTAGGATTTGACACCAAATTCACCTGAATTGTCGTAATTAAATTTTTTGCCATTAACCTACATCACAGCCATTTCTTGGCCGCCACCTTGGATTTCACATCTTTTTCACCTTGGTCTTTTTGGGGACCGCACTCTGTTTTTACAGCTTGGCTGTTTTGGTTTAGATATCACTTCTTTTTGTATTGCAAGCCACAAAGCTGGCGCTTTGGTGCTTCCTTTTAACTTGTTTTTTTTTTTCTTTGCTGCAGAAATTGTGGAACAAAGGAAGCAATTGTGCGTATAGCTTTTGTCTGATTAAATATTTGCATATTCAACATTGAATGATGATTATCACATATAAGGTGACTTCAAACATATCTGAATTGTAGCTGAACTCTTTTCAGGCTAGCTGAACTCTCTACAGGATGATTTGTTTCTAGCTGAACTCTCTACAGGGTGATTTGTTTGCAGCTGAACTCTCTTCATGGTGGTTTCTTTGTAGCTGAACTCTCTACAAAGTGACTTGTTCTAGCTGAACTCTCTACAGGGTGATTTGTTTGCAACTGAACTCTCTACAATATGATTTGTTTCTAGCTGATCTCTCTATAGTGTAACTTGATTGTAGCTGAACTCTCTACAGGATGGTTTCTTTGTAGCTGATCTCTCTACAGGGTGACTTGTTTCTAGCTGATCTCTCTACAGGGTGACTTGTTTCTAGCTGATCTCTCTATATGGTGACTTGTTTCTAGCTGAACTCTCTATAGGTTATCTATTTGTAATTGAACTCTCTACAGGATGGTTTCTTTGTAGCTGATCTCTCTACAGGGCAATTAGTTTCTAGCTGATCTCTCTACAGGGTGACATGTTTGTAGCTGCATGAACTATCTGCAGGGTGATTTGTTTGTAGCTGAACTCTCTACAAGGTGATCCTTCTAGCTGATCTCTCTACGGATGACTTTTTCTAGCTGCTCTCTCTACAGGGTGAATTGTTTCTAGCTGAACTCTCTACAGGGTGATTTGTTCATAGCTGAACTCTCTACAGGGTGATTTGTTTGCAGCTGAACTCTCTACATGGTGGTTTCTTTGTAACTGAACTCTCTATAAGGTGACGTCTTCTAGCTGATCTCTCTACTAGATGACTTGTTTCTAGCTCATCTATCTATAGAGTTATAACTTGCTTGTATAGCTGAACTCTTTACAGGGTGGTTTTTTTGATTGGTTGCTGAACTCTCCAGCTATATACACGGTGACTTGTTTGTACTATAGAGTGACTTGTTTGTAGCTGAACTCTCTACAGAGTGACTTACTTGTAGCTGAAGATTGTATAAAGTAACTTGTTTGTAGCTGATCTAGATGAACTCTCTACTGGGTAACTTTTTTTGTAGCTGAACTCTCTACACAGTGACTTGTTTGTAGCTGAATTCTCTACAGAGTGACTTGTTGTGGCTGAACTCTCTACAGGGTGACTTGTTTATAGCTGAACTCTCTTCAGTATGAATAACATTCTGAATCTCTACAGTGACATATTTGTAGCTGAACTCGCTACAGGGTGACATGCTTGTAGCTGAATTGTCTATAAGATTAACTGTTTGTAGCTGAACTCCCTACAGAATAACTTGCAATGTAATATAATTCTATAATGGAGTAAGTTATAAACGTAGCTGAATGCTCTATTAGGGTGACTGTTCTATTAGAGTATCTTGATCACGCATTTGCTACATGTAGTTGGCTTTCGAATCATAACTCGGTGGTTTGTAATCTAATTCTTCTGTACTACTGCAAGGACTTTCTATGATAATTATTCCAGCTACACACCAATTTTCAGCTCATTGCTCTATGTGGTTTGCCTGGTAGGTGTGAAAACTAATAGTTTTTTTTATTCATGCAAATCGATCGCGTAATTGTGACACAGGTTGGGTTTCGTGTCGATGGCCTTTAACTGGATTTCTTTCAAATCACAAAAAGGCACTCCTACGATAGTTACTCCATCTACATAGCAATTTTCAGCTTATTCCTTCAAGGGGTTTACCCTGTGGGCGTGACAGACCTTTGACATTATTTTACACAAATAATCGGTCATAACTCCGTGAATATTCATCGGATTCCTACCAAACTTGGTACTGCGATTCGCCTGAATGAGCCCTTTAAGTGCAACAAATTTCAGCCCGATTGGAGCAAACACTTGTGTTTTATGGCAGATTTTGCGAAGTGTGCGAAAAGAAGAAGAAAACCCAAACTTTGGCTGCTTGTATCTCGGAAATGGCTAGAGCGATTTTCTTCAAATTTGGAATGTGGACTCCCCTAGCTAGCCAGCACTTCTGTAGCAAATTTGGTTTCAATCGAATAAGGGATCACGGAGCTACAAGGGTGTGAAAATCAAGTTTTCTTTCTTCCTGTTAATATACTCATGGTGTGGCATGCTGGCTTCTTGGGCCGCACAACACACTACCATGTGTCTTGATAGTCACACATAGAAACAGAAGGCTTAGTGTGCATTTTTGGAGTGATTAGATTTAATGCTTATTGATGGTTTGCTGCTTCACCTCGATCACTGAAACAACAGCCACTATTAGCATTGTTCAAGGAATACAAAGATATTCCTAGTCATGTATAAGGATGAATTCAGAGATGAGCATCAAGACACACGGTAGTCTGTCGTGCGGCCCAAGAAGCTGGCGCGCAACACCCGTGAGTATATTGACAGGAAGGAAGAAAACGCAATTTTCGCACCTCCGTAGCTCTGTGCTACCTTGATGAAACAAGACGATTTTTGCTGTGGACATTCCCTCCACCTTCAGCACTCCACATTCCAAATTTGAGCGAAATCGCTTTGCGCGTTCCCGAGATATGCGACTTCAAAAATTGGCATAGTTTCTTCGTTTTTTTTTTCTTCTTCTTCTTATTTTTCTTCCTCTTTTAGCACACTTACAAAAACTGCTATAAAACGCGAACGCCATATCCGATTGCCTTGAAATTTGGCACACAGAAGGGGGGTATAAAGGCGCATCTCTGTACCAACTTTGGTTGGAATACGATACACAGGCAAAGAGTTATGAGCGATTATTCACGAAAAATAACACCAATATGTTGTCACGCCTACAGGGTAAACCGCGTATGGGAAGAAGCTGAAAATCGGTGGGTGAATAGGTTAACTATTGAACCTCAAACCTTTTGTGGTTTGAAAGAAATCGAGCTAAAAACCAGGAAGATACAACGAAAAAACCAACAGTGTGTAACAATTATGCAATCGAGATTAGCTAATAAAAAACTATTACTTGCCACGCCTACCAGATAAACCGCTTGGGGTAATGCTTTGAAAATCGCTGTATAGATGGAGTAATCATCTTAGAAAGGCTCTTCAATGGTGTAGAAGAATCAGACTTAAAGTCACGGAGTTATAACACGAAATCCAACTTGGTGCAGCAAGTGCAAGATCGAGATACTCTAATAGAGCAGTCATCCTAATAGAGCAGTCACCCTGAAGAGAATTCAAGAGATCAGCTAGAAACAGGTAACCTGTATAGAGATCAGCTACAAACAATTCACCCTGTAGAGTGATCAGCTACAAACTATTCACCCTGTAGAGAGATCAGCTAGAAGAAGTTACCTTGTAGGGAGTTCATGCAACTATGGAAAGAGATAGTTCAACTAGAAGAAATCACCTTGTAGAGTTCAGCTGCAAAGAAACTACCATGTAGAGAGTTCAACTACAAACAAATCACCCTGTAGAGAGATCAATAGAAGAAGCTACCTTGTTATTACTTTTTATTATTATTATTATTATTATTAATACTTTACAGAACTGTACAGATCAACAAACAAAATTAAACAATATTTAAGAGCTTATAACAATTAAATTACAGAACTGAAGGTCTACCAGTGTATTGCACTGGTAGCCATGATTAATTACTTACAAATTACAATAAGCTATATAACTACAAATAATAATTACAAGGGGTAGCTATAAAGAGTACAAGTTAAAGAATAAAATAGTTTGTAGGAGCTGGAATGTTTAAACATTTGGAACAGGGGCAACGGAAATAAAAAGTACATAGGTTATTACTGTCAAAACTGTTAACAAAATGATTCCTTTTAGATAGTTCAGCTACAAGGAAACCCTCATGTAGAGAAATCAGCTACAAAAAAAATCACCTGTAGAGAGTTCAATTACAAACAAATCTCCCTGTAGAGAGATCAGCTAGAAGAAATTATCTTGTAGAGAGTTCATCTACAAACAAATCACCCTGTAGAAAGATCAGCTAGAAGGAGTCACCTAGTTCAGTTATAAAGAAACCATCATGTAGAGAGTTCAGCTGCAAACAAATCTCCCTGTAGAGAGATCAGCTACAAACAAATCACCCTGTAGAAAGATCAGCTAGAAGAAGTCACCTTGTAGAGAGTTCAGCTACAAAGAACCATCATGTAGAGAGTTCAGCTGCAAAGAAATCACCTGTAGAGAGTTCAGCTACAAACAAATCTCCCTGTAGAAAGATCAGCTAGAAAAAGTTTCCTTGTATAGAGTTCAGCTACAAACAAATCAGCCTGTAGAGAGTTCAGTTAGAAACAAGTCACCCTGTAGTGAGTTCAGCTACAAAGAAACCATCATGTAGAGAGTTCAGCTGCAAACAAATCACCTGTAGAGAGTTCAGCTACAAACAAATCTCCCTGTAGAGAGATCAGCTAGAAGAAGTCACCTTGTAGAGAGTTCAGCTACAAAGAACCATCATGTAGAGAGTTCAGCTGTAAACAAATCACCTGTATAGAGTTCAGCTACAAACAAATCTCCCTGTAGAGAGATCAGCTAGAAAAAGTTTCCTTGTATAGAGTTCAGCTACAAACAAATCACCCTGTAGAAAGATCAGCTAGAAGAAGTTACCTTGTGGAGAGTTCAGCTACAAAGAAACCATCATGTAGAGAGTTCAGCTGCAAACAAATCACCTGTAGAGAGTTCAGCTACAAACAAATCTCCCTGTAGAGAGATCAGCTAGAAGAAATTACCTTGTAGAGAGTTTAGTTACAAAGAAACCATCATGTAGAGAGTTCAGCTACAAACAAATCACCCTGTAGAAAGATCAGCTAGAAGAAGTCACCTTGTAGAGAGTTCAGCTACAAAGAACCATCATGTAGAGAGTTCAGCTGCAAAGAAATCACCTGTAGAGAGTTCAGCTACAAATAAATCTCCCTGTAGAGAGATCAGCTAGAAGAAGTTTCCTTGTATAGAGTTCAGCTCAAACAAATTACCCTGTAGAAAGATCAGCTAGAAGAAGTTACCTTGTGGAGAGTTCAGCTACAAAGAAACCATCATGTAGAGAGTTCAGCTGCAAACAAATCACCTGTAGAGAGTTCAGCTACAAACAAATCTCCTTGTAGAGAGATCAGCTAGAAGAAATTACCTTGTAGAGAGTTCAGTTACAAAGAAACCATCATGTAGAGAGTTCAGCTACAAACAAATCTCCCTGTAGAAAGATCAGCTAGAAGAAGTCACCTTGTAGAGAGTTCAGCTACAAAGAAAGCATCATGTAGAGAGTTCAGCTGCAAAGAAATCACCTGTAGAGAGTTCAGCTACAAACAAATCTCCCTGTAGAGAGATCAGCCAGAATAAGTTTCCTTGTAGAGAGTTCAGCTACAAACAAATCACCCTTTAGAAAGATCAGCTAGAAGAAGTTACCTTGTGGAGAGTTCAGCTATAAAGAAACCATCATGTAGAGAGTTCAGCTGCAAACAAATTACCTGTAGAGAGTTCAGCTACAAACAAATCTCCCTGTAGAGAGATCAGCTAGAAGAAATTATCTTGTAGAGAGTTCAGTTACAAAGAAACCACCATGTAGAGAGTTCGGCTGCAAAGAAATCACCCTGTAGAAAATTCAGCCACAAACAAATTGCCCTGTAGAAAGATCAGTTATAAGAAGTTACCTTGTAGAGAGTTCAGATACAAAGAAACCATTCTGTAAAGAACTCAGCTGCAAACAAATCTCCTGCACAGAATTCAGCTACAAACAAATCACCCTGTAGAGAGATCAGCTAAAAGAAGTTACCTTGTAGATAGTTCAGCTACAAATAAATCACCCTGTAGATAGATCAGCTAGAAGAAGTTACCTTGTAGATTGTTCAGCTACAAACATTCACCCTGCAGAGAGAGCAGCAAGAAGAAGTCACCTTGTTGAGTGTTCAGTTACAAAGAAACCACCATGGAGAGTTCTATTATAAATATATGTATTATATATATAATTTGTACATTTACTGATAAAATCAGAAATATTTAAAGTACATCTGCTTCACATTTTCTTCTTCCTTTAGTAAAAGTCCCAAAGCTGGCCATAGGCCGGCTTTGGGGTATACAAATACAAAAAGAAATGAAATCTAATCCAAAACAGCCAAGCTGTAAAAAAAGTGTGCGGCCCTCAAAAAGGCTATGGTGAAAAAAGATGTGAAATCCAAGGTGGCGGCCAAGAAATGGCTGTGATGGTAGGTTAATGGTAAAAATTTTAATAACGGCAATTTAGGTGAATTTTTTTGCCAAGACCAAGTGGCACAAAAATTCACTTGAATTGTCGTTATTAAAATTTTTACCATTAACCTACCATCACAGCCATTTCTTGGCCGCCACCTTGGATTTCACATCTTTTTTCACCATAGCCTTTTTGAGGGCCGCACACTTTTTTTACAGCTTGGCTGTTTTGGATTAGATTAGATCTAGCTGGTTATGAATATAATTTATGTTTACTGCCTGTAGTGTTACTGCTCATGGCAATGCATAAGCATTTAACAAGCTGCCACTTCCAGTAACACCACAAGTTCTATCAGTTAACATTAGAACAAATATCTGAATCTCTTATCACTAATGATCAAATACGTTCATGGACTACCATAGATTGAGTGTTACACCGCTTGGTTTATTCATCAGGGTTGGCAAATCCATTGCTCCCACCCAGAATTGAGATTATATTTCAGAAAGCTCAGTCTCACATATCAATGGTGTTAGGCGTGGCTTCCTAGAATCAGAGCTAGTTAGTCGTCTACGAAGCACGTGCGCAACTGATAAAAACTGAAAAATTTTCATACCTTTGGCCATTTATTCTAGTTCACTAGTGTTCGCCATTTGTGAACTCACTACACTGATTTACCATTGTGATATCAGGAGACACCTCAGAAATGTTTGCTACCATGCAGTAAACACTTCAACAGAAGAATGATCGCCTGACAACTGTTTACATGGATGTGGAAAACTTGAAGCTTACTAAGTCAAAAGGAGGGCAGGGAGCACAGTTTCTTGACAGTCATCAGCCTGGCACATCACCAAGCAATGCCAGACAATGCATTCGGCGGTGATGATGATGACAATGTTGTCACACCTCTGACCTGGGAAGAGCAAATGGAGCTTGAAGACGACCCAGCAGACATCAACAAAGTCGACAAGTCAGGTAAGTGTCTAAAAGGCAAGAAACTTTGCTTGACTAAGGTGGAGGAGAATACAGAGGAATATCTACAACAGGCATTTAAATCCATGTCCAATGAGGACCGGGAGGACCTCCGAGGCAAGTTCATTGTTCCAGACATGCCCTTTACCACTCCACCTCGCCTAGATAAACTGATGGCTATGGAATGCTCGATTAGTGTTAAATCCGCAGAACAATCCCACTCCCACATCCAGGCACTATTCCTGGATGCAGCTGGTCCTCTCATAGGTCAGCTAGACAACATAAATAAGAACAATCCTATTGTTGTGGAGGCTGCAGTAAAAGCTGCTCTAACCTTCATGGGAAACTCTTCCCAATGTAATGTTGAGAGGAGGACACTCATTTTGTAGGAATATAACAAGGACCTTGTGGCATTTGGCCAAGAATCCAACCTACTCTCCTCAGCTACAACAACACTTTTTGGACTGTCCTTACTGGGAGAAAGTAGTGGAACACCTGATACAGCTCGAGACCCTCCACCAAGCTAGAGGTGCTGGATCCAAGACAAGCCAGGGTTTTTCCAAGGCCCCCTCACAATACACTCAGTGAGGAAGCAGACCCAAGACAAGCTTGAGACTGCAAAACAGCCTACCATAATCCAGAGGAGGGACCAGCTCAAGAGGAAAGGGTTCAACATATTTCAGTCAGTGGGCCAAGCCCAAATGACTAGAACCCAATGCACACATATCGTGATGTCAAGTTCAAAAGAATGTGTAAATCATATAATTGTGAACCTTACAGAACAGGCTTTCATGAAGCCACAAGCAGCACTGCTGTCGCTCAATGTGGCTGGCAGGCTCAGCCACTTCGAAAAGAATTAGCAAGCACTGAGATCAGACAAATGGTTAATCAAAACCACACAAGATCCATTCCTCAACCCACCAGTGCAGGTACAACAGCCAAACCCTCCTACATCCTCAGAAGAGCAAAGTCTCTTGATACAGGAGGAAATAAGTACCCTTCAAGAGAAGGGAGCTGTAATCAACATACCTAACCCTCAGCCTCAGGAAAGTTTTACTCAACTCTCTTCCTAATACCCAAGAAAGGGAGTCAGATGAGACTAATAATAAACCTTATGAGGTTGAACGAATGGGTGAAGCCCCAGCACTCTAAGATGGAGAGTATAGGAATATCTAATCAAAAACAGCCAAGCTGTAAAAAAAGGTGCGGCCCCCAAAAAGGCCATGGTGAAAAAAGATGTGAAATCCAAGGTGGCGGCCAAGAAATGGCTGTGATGGTAGGTTAATGGTAAAAATTTTAATAACGACAATTCAGGTGAATTTGGTGCCAAGACCAAGTGGCACAAAATTCACCTGAATTGTCATTATTAAAATGTAACCATTAACCTACCATCACAGCCATTTCTTGGCCGCCACCTTGGATTTCACATCTTTTTTCACCATGGCCTTTTTGGGGGCTGCACCTTTTTTTACAGCTTGGCTGTTTTTGATTAGATATCACTTCTTTTTGTATTTGTATACTGCAAAGCCAGCCAATGGCTGGTTTTGGGTTTTTTTAACCCATGTGCTTTTACTTTACCACAGGAAGAAGAAAAGAACTTAAAGAAGATTTGTAATACTTCAATTATTTTTGATTTTATTAGTAATTATACAAATTATATACATATATTTATTACATGCCCATTATTCCCCACAGGATACTTTTTTGCAGCTGATCTCTCTACTGGGTGGCTTGAAATGTAACTGAACTATATACAGGATGGTTTCTTTGTAGCTGAACTCTCTACAAGGTGACCTCTTCTAGCTGGTCTCTCTACAGAGTGATTTGTTTGCAGTTAAACTCTCTACATGGTGGTTTCTTTGTAGCTGAACTCTCTACATGATGGTTTCTTTGTAGCTGAACTCTTTATAAGGTGACTTCGTCTAGCTGAACTCTCTACAGGGTGATTTTTTTGTAGCTGAACTCTCTGCAGGGTGATTTGTTTACAGCTGAACTCTCTACATGATGGTTTCTTTGTAGCTAAACTCTCTACAAGGTGACTTCGTCCAGCTGATCTCTCTACGGGGTGATTTGTTTCTAGCTGAACTCTCTACAGGTGATTTGTTTGCAGCTAAACTCTTTACATGGTGGTTTCTTTGTAGCTGAACTCCCTACATGATAGTTTCTTTGTAGCTGAACTCTCTACAAGGTAACTTCTTCTCTACAGGGTGATTTGTTGTAGTTGAATTCTCTACAAGGTGGTTTGTTTGAGGCTGAACTCTCTACATGGCGGTTTCTTTGTAGCTGAACTCTCTACAGAGTAATTTGTTTGCAGCTGAACTCCCTACATGATGGTTTCTTTGTAACTGAACACTCTACAAGGTGACTTCTTCTAGTTGATCTTTCTACAGGGTGAATTGTTTGTAGCTGAACTACCTACAAGGTAACGTCTTCTAGCTGATCTCTCTACAGAGTAATTTGTTTGTAACTGAACTCTCTACATAATGGTTTCTTTGTAGCTGAACTCTCTACAAGGTGACTTCTTCTGCTGATCCCTCTACAGGGGGATTTATTTGTAGCTGAACTCTCTACAAGGTGACCTTTTCTAGCTGATCTCTCTACAGGGTGATTTGTATCTAGCTGAACTCTCTACAGGTGATGTTTTGCAGCTAAACACTCTACATGGTGGTTTCTTTGTAGCTGAACTCTGTACATGATGGTTTCTTTGTAGCTGAACTCTTTACAAGGTGACTTCTTCTAGCTGATCTTTCTACTGGGTGATTTGTTTGCAGCTGAATTCTCTACAGGGTGATTTATTTGCAGCTGAACTCTCTACAAGGTGAATTCTTTTATCTGATCTCTCTACAGGGTAATTTGTTTGTAACTGAACTCTGTACAAGGTGCGTTTTTGTTGGTGATCTCACTGCAGGTTGATTTGTTTGTAGCTGAACTCACTAAAGGGTGATTTGCTCGTAGCTGAACTCCTTGCATTGTGTCTAGTTTCTAGCTGATCTCTCTACAGGGTGATTTGTTTGTAGCTGATCTCTCTACAAGTTGATTTGTGTGTAGCTGATCTTTCTACAGGTTGATTTGTTTGTAGCCGATCTCTCTACAGGGTAATTTGTTTGTAGCTGAACTCTGTAAAAGGTGCTTTTTTGTAGGTGATCTCACTGCAGGTTGATTTGTTTGTAGCTGAACTCACTAAAGGGTGATTTGCTTGTAGCTGAACCCCTTGCATTGTGTCTAGTTTCTAGCTGATCTCTCTACAGGGTGATTTGTTTGTAGCTGATCTCTCTACAAGTTGATTTGTGTGTAGCTGATCTTTCTACAGGTTGATTTGTTTGTAGCCGATCTCTCTACAGGGTAATTTGTTCGTAGCTGAACTCTGTACAAGGTGCTTTTTTGTAGGTGATCTTACTGCAGGTTGATTTGTTTGTAGCTGAACTCACTAAAGGGTGATTTGCTTGTAGCTGAACTCCTTACATTGTGTCTAGTTTCTAGCTGATCTCTCTACAGGGTGATTTGTTTGTAGCTAATCTCTCTACAAGTTGATTTGAGTGTAGCTAATCTCTCTGCAGGTTGATTTGTTTTAGCTGAACTCTCTACAGGGTGATTGCTTGTAGCTGAACTCCTTGTATTGTGTCTAGTTTCTAGCTGATCTCTCTACAGGTTGATTTGTTTGTAGCTGATCTCTCTACAAGTTGATTTGTGTGTAGCTGATCTCTCTGCAGGTTGATTTGTTTTAGCTGAACTCTCTACAGGCTGATTTACTTGTAGCTGAACTCCTTACATTGTGTCTAGTTTCTAGCTGATCTCTCTACAGGTTGATTTGTTTGCAGCCGATCTCTCTACAGGGTAATTTGTTTGTAGCTGAACTCTCTATAAGGTGATTTGTTTGCAGCTGAACTCTCTACGTGGTGGTTTCTTTGTTGCTGATCTCTCTACAGGGTGTTTTGCTTGTAACTGAACTCTCTGCAGGGTGATTTGTTTCTGGCTTATCTCTCTACAGGTTGATTTGTGTGTAACTGGTCTCTCTACAAGCTGATTTGTTTGTAGCTGATCTCTCTGCAGGTTGATTTGTTTGTAGCTGATCTCTCTACAAGTTGATTTGTGTGTAGCTGATCTTTCTACAGGTTGATTTGTTTGTAGCCGATCTCTCTACAGGGTAATTTGTTTGTAGCTGAACTCTGTACAAGGTGCTTTTTTGTAGGTGATCTCACTGCAGGTTGGTTTGTTTGTAGCTGAACACACTAACGGGTGATTTGCTTGACGTGGTGGTTTCTTTGTTGCTGATCTCTCTACAGGGTGTTTTGCTTGTAACTGAACTCTCTGCAGGGTGATTTGTTTCTGGCTTATCTCTCTACAGGTTGATTTGTGTGTAACTAGTCTCTCTACAAGCTGATTTGTTTGTAGCTGATCTCTCTGCAGGTTGATTTGTTTGTAGCTGATCTCTCTACAAGTTGATTTGTTTGTTGCTGATCACTCTAAAAGTTGATTTGTTTGTAGCTGAACTCTCTGCAAGGTGTTTTGTTTGTAGCTGACCTCTCTTCGGGGTGATTTGTTTCTCTCTACAGGGTGATTTTTTGTAGCTGACCTCTCTTCAGGGTGATTTGTTTCTAGCTGATTGCTCTACAGGTTGATTTGTTTGTAGCTGATCTCTCTACAGGGTGATTTGTTTGTAGCTGATCTCTATACAAGTTGATTTGTGTGTAGCTGATCTCTCTGCAGGGTGATTTGTTTGTAGCCGATCTCTCTACAAGGTAATTTGTTTGTAGCTGAACTATCTATAAGGAGATTTGTTTGTAGCTGATCTCTCTGCAGATTGATTTGTTTTAGCTGCACTCTCTACAGGGTGATTTGTTTCTAGCTTATCTCTCTACAGGTTGATTTGTGTGTAACTGATCTCTCTACAAGCTGATTTGTTTGTAGCTGATCTCCCTGCAGGTTGATTTGCTTCTAGATGATCTCTCTACAGGTTGATTTGTTTGTTGCTGATCACTCTAAAGGTTGATTTGTTTGTAGCTGATATCTCTACAGGGTGATTTTTTGTAGCTGACCTCTCTTCAGGGTGATTTGTTTCTAGCTGATATTTCTACAGGGTGATTTTTTGTAGCTGACCTCTCTTCAGGGTGATTTGTTTCTAGCTGATCGCTCTACAGGTTGGTTTGTTTGTAGCTGAACTCTCTTCAGGGTGATTTGCTTGTAGCTGAACTCGTTACATTGTGTCTAGTTTCTAGCTGATCTCTCTACAGGGTGATTTGTTTGTAGCTGATCTCTCTACAAGTTGATTTGTGTGTAGCTGATCTCTCTGCAGGTTGATTTGCTTTAGCTGAACTCTCTACAGGGTGATTAGCTTGTTTTGTGGCTTTTTTCAGCGATCCCTATTCCTATTTGAAAATTTCCAATTTTTTGTTCATCTAGTCAAATAACAACTGAATAACAAACACTTACGAGAATAGCACACGATAGCAAGTTCATTGAGTTTACTACAGTGATCATGTTCACCTAGCATTGAAGCTTACAGCCGAATTTACACTGAGTTCACCAACTGTAAATAAACAATATTATAGTTAGAGGTGTCTTAAATTTAAGATAGAGTTCTAAAAGACCTCAAAATAAATCAGCAATTAGCGTAAGCGACGTTATTATCCTATGAGCGCATGTATGGAAATTAACCCATCAATTCCCAGAAAAACGGCAGGTCATAATCGAGCGAAACTACTCCATATGTTTCATTACATATCAAAGATTGTACCATGAAGTGCAAGAGTGAATGAATCAAACATTTAGAAAATTCTTATGGTGGCTCTCGCAAGAGAGGTGGAGTTTCAAGATTTGTACTGAAGAAACTTAACTAGCCAAAGAACTTGTGATAGCAAATCCAAGGCTGAAGAACTATCACAGTCTAAGACATAAGAGTAAAAAAATGGGCTGCTCGCACTAATGAGTATGCAAACAAAAAGGAGAATATGGCATTTTCAGCAAAATTTCATGCGGTCTTATTAAAATATAACAGGGATTACTTACTTAGTAATACGCTTATATAACAATATACCAAAGATTTTGTTGTATCACAAGGTTTTTTTACAAAAGAATAGTTTTAAAGGTAGGTTTTAGGTGTGCATTCTATTAGAGTTAGTCGTTCGTGTAAATAACTCACGGTAGTCGCGTGCCCTACTTTCCTTGGCCGTGTGACTCACTACCATGAGTCTTGATATATTAAGTGCTATCCACTAGGGACCTGTGAGAAGGCTAAAGCCTGTGAATACAGGGAGTCAGAAACATGTAACTAAAACGTTGAAGAATGCAGAAAAAAATCCCAGACCCAGTGGTGACTTGATCCACCACAACATGCAATCTAGGCATGCTTGAATTGTCATTACTGAAATTTTTGCCATTAACCTACCATACAACTATTTCTTGGTAAACATCTTTGATTTTGCAATTTGCTCATTTCACCCTAACTATTTTTTTTGGGGGGGGTGGGGGTTCCCTTTTTACATCATTGCTGTTTTGGCATAGATATCACTTATTTTATTAATTGCAAGCCTCAAAGCCAGCCTATGGCTGGTTTATGAGGCTTCTCCTTTACTTGCTCTTTTCATTTACTACAGAAAGAAGAGAAAGACCTTTTAATTTGTACAGTCTATTTGAAATAAAAATTTGTTGTTAATTATAAATTTACAACTGTGTAATATAGCTAAATGTGACTTTGTTATGTAGCTGTTACAAGTGAAATAATACATAGCTAAACTCTCTACAGGTGACTTGTTCAGTTGCTGTACATGCTACAGTGTAACTTGTTACATAGCCGAAAATTCTACAAGATGACTTGTAATGTAGCTGAACTCTCTACAGTCTTACTTGTTGCATACGTACAGGGTGTCATGAAATGTAGCTCCACGCTTTACAGGGTGACTTGTTATTTAGCAGAACTCTCTACAACGTGTGTGTACTGTATGTATTAATTATGTGCGTGTTATGACATGTATGTGTACTTGTTGTAATATGTACGCTATTTGATTGTTGTACCTGATTGTTGTCAAAATATTACATTTGGCAATGATACAAGCCAGATGAAATGTTGTACGTATGTGGACATTTTCAGAAAAAAATGTCAGAACACTCTAGTCCAAGATTGTACAGAGGTTACGTTTCTACAGTCGTATCAAAAAACGAGATGATGACGAGATGATCTTTACATTCCTACACATGTGTTGGCTGAACATTATGATATACTCTAATAGAGCAGTCAAGATCGAGATACTTTAACAGAGCAGTCACAGTATTCAGAGAAGCAGTGTAGCAAGCTACGTATGTGTAGTTATAAATAAGGATATATAGCTAGCTGGTTGGTGGGAGGGCTTGTCAGCAGGTAGTTGCCTTTTTATTTGGTCTTTAGCTTACAGCTAGGCGCTGGCATCACCAAAAGTCTGGCTATGCCCCTGACTACTTCACCTTGATCACTGAACCACCAACCACTATTAGCATTGTTAAAAGGTACACAAAGATACTCCTAGTCATGTAGAAGGATGAATTCAGAGATGAGCATTAGGTCTAGCTGGTTATGAGTACGTGTTTACTGCTTGTAGTACTACATGCAGATGCATTGAGTAAGCTGTCGCTTCCAGAGTCAATTGAAATTTGAAACACCACAAGTTCTATCAGAATTGATCTCAACTTTAGAACAAATATCTGAATCCCCTATGACCAATGATTAAATACGTTCATGGATTACTAAAGATCCAGTGTTACACATCTAATTGTTCAGTTTATTAACCAGGATTGGCAAATCCATTCCTCCCAACCAGAATTGAGATCATCTTGGTAATGCAGAGCAGAACTACATTGTTTGAGGGTTGTATTATGTGGGGTTTCTGTATCTTAGTACTGGTAAATGTCTTTAGAAATTCAGTCGGGAAAAGCATCCAGAGCAAATCAGTGGCATGGCTGTGGTACAAATGTGTAGAGTATTGCTGTGGCTATCTATTCTGTAATGGTGAATACTGAACTTCACTGCTGTGTGAGTAGATTGATGATTACCAAAATTTAGTCACATTTTAATAATCCTAACCACACTCTGGTAGTGGTATATTTCTCAATTAAAATACTGTTTACCAAAATAAATATGTAATTGTGTTGAAAGAGACCACTGTGGTCAAGGATGACTTAAAATTATGTGATATATCCAGTAAAATTTGTTAAGTTTTTGGTCACCTGTGATCCAATGTATTTTGTTCATGTTAAAATTATTGAACACAAAATCACACATATCACACACAAACTATGCCACTTGCTCTACATTAATCCACAAACATCACTACACATGCTCACCTGATATTCGAAGTGTTAATGGATCACTAGTAAAGTCCACACCATTAACAGTTACAGTACAAGTGATGGTACCAGCATCATCTGCCAGTAGATTATTATCAGTTACATTTTGTGTTGTCTGACCAGTAGGAAAACATGTTGGATTACCACTATTATGAGCAGTGTTAGTATAACATCCTGTAGTGTTCCACTGATATGTTGCAGTTCCAGTAAATGCTTCTCCATTAGACAATGTTACCATACATGTCAGAGTGACACTGCTCAATATGGGATAGTTAAATGTGTTAGTAGATCCACTAACTGGTGTACCAGCTGGACTACTGACTATGGTGACTGTGACATCTGAAACATCTGAAACAATTAGGAACATTAACATTTAATTATGGTCACATTGGCATGTTCTTGCTGGTTTGAAATATGGAAGTAACAACTTTGTTATGGTACATTTATTCTCTTCTCTAACTGTCCTACCAAAAAGCAATGTTGTGAGCCTTGTAGGCTACTAGAAATTATACAATACAGTTAAGAACACACTACTGTATATTATTTGTGGTAGCAATTGTTGGGATTAGGCTTCCTTAGCAGTACTCAGCAATGTGATCAATAATAATAATAACAAATTATAAAATACATAACATATCTAAATATTAATATAAACTTCAGCATACTATGCATGAAGTTGTCTACAGTAATTAGCTGGAGATATTGGCTTTACATTGGAATTTAATCTACTACTGTAAATAGGCCTGAGTCAAATATGTTCAAAGTTTTGCCTAAGATTTTCTCAAAACTTTCACATATTATGCTCTTCACTGTTTCCATTATGCTTGCATTATGCTCCTAGTTTAGCAACATTTCTTACAACTATCTTGGAACATTTTATTAAATGAATGTTCTATTAGAGTATTTTACAACAAAGTGACTGTTGTAATAGAGACTATCGATCTAAGGAGCTATGCCCAATCTCTATTGCAGTTTTTATTACTCTATTAGGGTGTATGGATCCATTTTCATGGAATTTGAAATGTCCACCTAATATGCTAGCCTTATGCTGACATAGCACTCCAGCCTCTATTATGTTGGCATATTTGACACAGGCCTAACTACAAATATCAGTGTATAATGATATAGGATACAAGTACTTACCATAGATAGTAACAGTAATATTAAGACTATCATTTCCAATAGGATTAGCTATACTACATGTATATGTTCCACCATCAGTTATAGTAACATTATTAATAACATAGTCACTGCGAAAATCTGCAGTAGTACTGTCATGAGTGAGTGTAGTCAAATTAGGGGTCAGTGGTGCTGGAGTACCATCCTTCATCCAGGTGAATGTGTCTGGAGGAGAACCTTGTGAGGTACAGGACAATGTCAGAGGAGAACCGAACTCAACATACACAGTTGATGATGTAGTGGTGATGACTGGAGCAGCTGTGTGTATGAAGTTAGTTAACAACAATTAATCACACTATAAAGTGACTTACTTCTCACAGGTAAGTACACACCCACCCTCACAGTCTCGTCCGCCATACTACTGTTCCTCATGGTACAAGTGTAAACACCTTCTTTGCCAGCAGTAAATGTAGAACACAATTCTAGATTAATAACTCCAATATAATGAAAAAGCTTAGTTCCACGTGGTTGTACAATAGGTCCATCACATAAACCATGAGATATCTGAACACCATTAAAGGAAATGTGACCCAACTCTTCATTACTATTACCACCAGGTCCTAATCCAGTCACACAACGAAACAGTACACCATTTGGTCGATTATTAATACATCTAATAGCAGAATAGTCATCAACAATGTTACTGGAGCCAACAGTATTAGATGAAGTAGTTCTCACCCCACCAACAACTTCAACTCCTAATAGGTATTACATATTATGTATTAAAACATATGATAGTGTTTCCTGCAACCTATGAAGCCATAGAAAGAAGTGTTTGTGTCATGATTAAATTTGTCCCAGTTGGGGAAAACTGGTCTTATTGCCTACTTAAAAGTATGGGGAAATGCAGAATTTAAGTATTCAGTGTGTTGTAGCTCGCCAATGGTAGAAGCTACGTGTACTAATTTTCACACGTTTTACTTAACTTCAAAAACATTCACTGTAGAAGTTGTTAACTTTCCCGCCATTTTAGATAGTTTAACAGTTTTTAGCCTGATGTTGACTCTACCAGGCTAGTTCCAAAAAGGGTGGATGGCAGGGGCAGAGGTGGGCAAAAGAATGCTTAAAAATTAAAGAGGAAGGCATATAGGCAAAGTCATGAGCCATTCAGATCTTAAAACTGGCTAAAATGAAAGGACATTTACAGCACAGGTCTTTATTCAATACCACAGAGTTGCACAGCCGCACACAGCAATCCCCAGTCTGGCCAGAGCTCCATTAGGGTTCCATACCACTCATACGGATCACCACTGTGCTTGGGAAAAGCAGCCAGCAAAAGCAAGTCTAGCTGATGTTCTGACTATGAAATTTGATAGTTTATTAATGTACGTAGCTTTGTGCTCTTGGTTAAAAATCAGATTTGTAGTCATGGACGATAAGACTGGTTTTCCCAGACCCAGTCACAAATCAAATTTTCCTATTGGATCATTCAGTGTCAATTCAACAAGGAATTTAGGATCACCTCTCAGATTTTGACGAAACTTGGTGTGTTTGTAGTACTTATGGTGCTCACCACCCATACAAATTTTTAGTTCCATACACAACACATGATTTCTAATGTATGACCACAAATATTTTGAATATTTCATGAAAAATTAGTCCATCTGAAGTAACAAAGTTGCTTTGCAGTGCAATAATATTTTAAAATAAGTTGAAGACTGCTGGTTGACCTTTCAAGTGATGCATATATTACCTTAATTAAGGTTAATAGGTACTTAGTTGAAAACTTCAATTCTTAATATTTATGAAACCGCTGTTTAAAACTCTTTGAATTTTTTAGTGAATAATTATTGGTCATGGTCTGTGTTTGATAAAAATTTTGATGGTGGTACGACAATGGGTTCAAGAGATATAATTAAATATGCTGTTGTATGCAGTGGAATTTTGTACTCTATTATTACTGTATGGACCATATACCTCCAATAACCACTCCCAGCTAGGTAATGCCAAGTTTTGTCTTACACAATGGAGGTATACAAGTACAGTACAACCTGTATTAGTGACCACCTGTATTGAAAGACCACCTTGTACTACTGTTGATTCTTATTTCTTTAAGGTGGCACTGAAGTAATCAATTGAAGCCTTACAAGGCTAATGGGACATGATGTTTGTGGCCATGAGCGAAAAAAACACAGAAAGCTATAAAACAAAGTGAAGTGCTTCGAAATATTCAAAGAACCAGCTCTATCAGACTGTCAGGCTACTATTGTTGCTACAAGTAATGATATCTAATCCAAAACAGCCAAGCTGTAAAAAAAGTGTGCGGCCCTCAGAAAGGCTATGGTGAAAAAAGATGTGAAATTCAAGGTGGCGGCCAAGAAATGGCTGTGATGGTAGGTTAATGGTAAAAATTTAATAACAACAATTCAGGTGAATTTTTGTGCCGTTTCACAAAATTTACCTGAATTGTCATTATTAAAATTTTTACCATTAACCTACCATCACAGCCATTTCTTGGCCGCCACCTTGGATTTCACATCTTTTTTCACCATAGCCTTTCTGAGGGCCGCACACTTTTTTTACAGCTTGGCTGTTTTTTCATTTCTTTTTGTATTTGTATACCCCAAAGCCGGCCTATGGCCAGCTTTGGGACTTTTTTAACCTATGTTTTTTTTTTTTACTACAGGAAGAAAAAAAGATGAAGTAGATGTACTTTAAATATTTTATCAGTAAATGTACAAATTATATATATGTGACCGGATTTGCGAAAAGGGGTCTTCCACACACATCCAATTTATGAACTTTGGCAGTTCATAATGTCAGATAGGAAAATAGTATTGCCTTGAAATTTGGACAGTGATGAGTAACAACATAGGTTAATACATGAACAAAATTTCAGGTTAGTATCTTCTTTGAGCACAAAGGTATGGTCATTCAAGTTCATAGAATTGGATGTGTGTGGAAGACCCTTTTTCGTAAATCCGGTCACATATAATATATATGTGACCGGATTTGCGAAAAGGGGCCTTCCACACATCCAATTTGCCAACTTTGACAATTGATAACTTCAGATTGGAAAGAGCTATTGCCTTGAAATTTGGGCAGTGGTGATTTCTTTGCAGCTGAACTCTCTACATGATGGTTTCTTTGTAGCTGAACTCTCTACAAGATAATTTCTTCTAGCTGATCTCTCTACAGGAAGATTTGTTTGTAGCTGAACTATCTGCAAGGTAACTTCTTCTAGCTGATCTCTCTACAGGGTGATTTGTTTGTAGCTGAATTTGGTACAGGTGATTTGTTTGCAGCTGAGCTCTTTACGGTTTCTTTGTAGCTGAACTCTCTACAAAGTAACTTCTTCTAACTGATCTTTCTACAGGGTGATTTGTTTGTAGCTGAACTATCTACAAGGTAATTTCTTCTAGCTGATCTCTCTACAGGGTGATTTGTTTGTAGCTGAATTCTGTACAGGTGATTTGTTTGCAGCTGAGCTCTTTACAGAATGGTTTCTTTGTAGCTGAACTCTCTACAAGGTAAGTTTTCTAGCTGATGTCTCTACAAGGTGACTAGTTTGTACCTGAACTCTCTACACGGTGGTTTCTTTTTGTAACTGAACTTTCTACAAGGTGACTTCTTCTAGCTGATCTTTTAATAGGGTGATTTGTTTGTAGCTTCACTCTCTACAAGGTAACTTCTTCTAGCTGATCTCTCTACAGGGAGATTTGTTTGTAGCTGAACTCTCTACAGGTGATTTGTTTGTAGCTGAATTCTGTACAGGTGATTTGTTTGCAGCTGAGTTCTTTACAGAATGGTTTCTTTGTAGCTGAACTCTCTAAAAGGTAACTTCTTCTAACTGATATTTCTACAGGGTGATTTGTTTGTAGCTGAACTATCTACAAGGTAATTTCTTCTAGCTGATCTCTCTACAGGGTGATTTGTTTGAAGCTGAATTCTGTACAGGTGATTTGTTTGCAGCTGAGCTCTTTACAGAATGGTTTCTTTGTAGCTGAACTCTCTACAAGGTAATTTCTTCTAGCTGATCTCTCTACAGGGAGATTTGTTTGTAGCTGAACTCTCTACAAGGTAACTTTTCTAGCTGATGTCTCTACAAGGTGGCTAGTTTGTAGCTGAACTCTCTACATGGTGGTTTCTTTGTAACTGAACTTTCTACAAGGTGACTTCTTCTAGCTGATCTTTCAATAGGATGATTTGTTTGTAGCTTCACTCTCTACAAGGTAACTTCTTCTAGCTGATCTCTCTACAGGGAGATTTGTTTGAAGCTGAACTTTCTAAATGATGGTTTCTTTGTAGCTGAACTCTCTACAAGGTAATTTCTTCTAGCTGATCTCTCTACAGGGAGATTTGTTTGTAGCTAAACTATCTACAAGGTAACTTCTTCTAGCTGATCTCTCTACAGGGAGATTTGTTTGTAGCTGAACTCTCTACAAGTGATTTGTTTGAAGCTGAACTTTCTAAATGATGGTTTCTTTGTAGCTGAACTCTCTACAAGGTAATTTCTTCTAGCTGATCTCGCTACAGGGAGATTTGTTTGTAGCTGAACTATCTACAAGGTGACTTCTTCTAGCTGATCTCTCTACAGGATGATTTGTTCGTAGCTGAATTCTGTACAGGTGATTTGTTTGCAGCTGAGCTCTTTACAGAATGGTTTCTTTGTAGCTGAACTCTCTAAAAGGTAACTTCTTACAACTGATCTTTCTACAGGGCAATTTGTTTCTGGCAGAATTTTCTACAGGGTGATTTCTTTGCAGCTGAACTCTCTACATGGTGGTTTCTTTGTAGCTGAACTCTCTACAAGGTAATTTCTTCTAGCTGATCTCTCTACAGGGAGATTTGATTGTAGCTGAACTATCTACAAGGTAACTTCTTCTAGCTGATCACTCTACAGGGTGATTTGATCGTAGCTGAATTCTGTACAGGTGATTTATTTGCAGCTGAGCTCTTTACAAAATGGTTTCTTTGTAGCTGAACTCTCTACAAGGTAACTTCTTCTAACTGATCTTTCTACAGGGCAATTTGTTTGTGGCAGAATTTTATACAGGGTGATTTCTTTGCAGCTGAACTCTCTACATGGTGGTTTCTTTGTAGCTGAACGATCTACAAGGTAACTTCTTCTAGCTGATCTCTCTACAGGGTGGTTTCTTTGTAGCTGAACTCTCTACAAGGTAACTTCTTCTAGCTGATCTCTCTACAGGGTGATTTGTTTGTAGCTGAACGATCTACAAGGTAACTTCTTCTAGCAGATCTCTCTACAGGGTGGTTTCTTTGTAGCTGAACTCTCTAAAAGGTAACTTCTTCTAACTGATCTTTCTACAGGGCAATTTGCTTGTGCAGAATTTTATACAGGGTGATTTCTTTGCAGCTGAACTCTCTACATGGTGGTTTCTTTGTAGCTGAACTCTCTACATGGTGGTTTCTTTGTAGCTGAACTCTCTACAAAGTAATTTCTTCTAGCTGATCTCTCTACAGGGTGATTTGTTTGTAGCTGAATTCTGTACAGGTGATTTGTTTGTAGCTGAGCTCTTTACAGAATGGTTTCTTTGTAGCTGAACTCTCTACAAGGTAACTTCTTCTAACTGATCTTTCTACAGGGCAATTTGTTTTGTGGCAGAATTTTATACAGGGTGATTTCTTTGCAGCTGAACTATCTACATGGTGGTTTCTTTATAGCTGAACTCTCTACAAGGTAACTTCTTCTAGCTGATCTCTCTACAGGGTGATTTGTTTGTAGCTGAACGATCTACAAGGTAACTTCTTCTAGCTGATCTCTCTACAGGATGATTTGTTTGTAGCTGAATTCTGTACAGGTGATTTGTTTGCAGCTGAGCTCTTTACAGAATGGCTTCTTTGTAGCTGAACTCTCTAAAAGGTAACTTCTTCTAACTGATCTTTCTACAGGGCAATTTGTTTGTGACAGAATTTTATACAGGGTGATTTCTTTGCAGCTGAACTCTCTACTTGGTGGTTTCTTTGTAGCTGAACTATGTACAAGGTAATTTCTTCTAGCTGACCTCTCTACAGGGTGATTTGTTTGTAGCTGAATTCTGTACAGGTGATTTGTTTGCAGCTGAGCTCTAAACAGAATGGTTTCTTTGTAGCTGAACTCTCTACAAGGTAACTTCTTCTAGCTGATGTCTCTACAAGGTGACTAGTTTGTAGCTGAACTCTCTACATGGTGGTTTCTTTGTAACTGAACTTTCTACAAGGTGACTTCTTCTAGCTAATCTTTCTACAGGGTGATTTGTTTGTAGCTGAACTCTCTACAAGGTAACTTCTTCTAGCTGATCTCTCTACAGGGAGATTTGTTTGTAGCTGAACTCTCTACAGGTGATTTGTTTGAAGCTGAACTCTCTAAATGATGGTCTCTTTGTAGCTGAACTCTCTACAAGTAAACTTCTTCTAGCTGATCTCTCTACAGGGTGATTTGCTTGTAGCTGAACTATCTACAAGATAACTTCTTCTAGCTGATCTCTCTACATGGTGATTTGTTTGTAGCTGAATTCTGTATAGGTGATTTGTTTGCAGCTGAGCTCTTTAAATAATGGTTTCTTTGTAGCTGAACTCTCTCAAGGTAACTTCTTCTAGCTGATGTCTTTACAGGGTCACTAGTTTGTAGCTGAATTCTTTACATGGTGGTTTCTTTGTAACTGAACTCTCTACAAGGTAACTTTTTCTAGCTCATCTTTCTACAGGGTGATTTATTTGTAGCTGAATTCTGTACAGGTGATTTGTTTGCAGCTGAGCTCTTTAAAGAATGGTTTCTTTGTAGCTGAACTCTCTACAAGGTAACTTCTTCTAGCTGATGTCTCTACAAAGTCACTAGTTTGTAGCTGAGCTCTCTACATGGTGGTTTCTTTGTAACTGAACTCTCTACAAGGTGACCTCTTCTAGCTGATCTTTCTACAGGGTGATTTGTTTGAAGCTGAACTCTCTACAAGGTAACTTCTTCTAGCTGATCTCTCTACAGGGAGATTTGTTTGTAGCTGAACTCTCTACATGATGGTTTCTTTGTAGCTGAACGTTCTACAAGGTAACTTCTTCTAGCTAATCTCTCTACAGGGAGATTTGTTTGTAGCTGAACTCTCTACATGATGGTTTCTTTGTAGCTGAACTCTCTGCAAGGTAACTTCTTCTATTGATCTCTCCACAGGGCGATTTGTTTGTAGCTGAACTCTCTACATGGTGGTTTCTTTGTAGCTGAACTCTACAAGGTGATTTTTCTAGCTGAACTATCCCTTTCCATAGTTGCATGAACTCCCTACAAGGTAACTTCTTCTAGCTGATCTCTCTACAGGGTGACTTGTGTGTAGCTGATCTCTATACTGGTTCTTGTTTCTAGCTGATCTCTTGAATTCTCTTCAGGGTGACTGCTCTATTAGGATGACTGCTCTATTAGAGTATCTCGATCTCGCACTTGCTGCACCAAGTTGGATTTCGTGTTATAACTCCGTTGCTTTAAGTCTGATTCTTCTACACCATTGATGAGCCTTTCTAAGATGATTACTCCATCTGTACAACGATTATCAAAGCATTACCCCAAGCGGTTTATCTGGTCGGCGTGGCAAGTAGTCGTTTTTTTTTATTAGCTAATCTCGATTGCGTAATTGTTACACACTGTTGGTTTTTTCGTTGTATCTTCCTGTTTTTTAGCTCGATTTCTTTCAAACCTCAAAAGGTTTGAGGTTTAATAGTTAACCTATTCACCCACCGATTTTCAGCATCTTCCCATACGCGGTTTACCCTGTAGGCGTGACAACATATTGGTGTCATTTTTCGTGAATAATCGCTCATAACTCTTTGCCTGTTTATCGTATTCCAGCCAAAGTTGGTACCGAGATGCGCCTTTATATCCCCCTTCTGTGTGCCAAATTTCAAGGCAATCGGATATGGCGTTCGCGTTTTATAGCAGTTTTTGTAAGTGTGTGACAAGAAAAAGAAAAATAAGAAGAAAAAAAACGAAGAAACTGAGCCAATTTTTGAAGTCGCATATCTCGGGAACGCGCGAAGCGATTTCGCTCAAATTTGGAATGTGGAGTGCTGCAGTTGGAGGGCATGTCCACAGCAAAAATCGTCTTGTTTCATCAAGGAAGCACAGAGCTACGGAGGTGCGAAAATTGCGTTTTCTTTCTTCCTGTCAATATACTCACGGGTGTTACGCGCCGGCTTCTTGGGCCGCACGACACACTACCGTGTGTCTTGATTCACATACTAACTGCATCACCTTAACAAAACTCTGGTAACTTCACAGGCAAACAACACCAGCTGCCATCGTGTGATTACTGCTTTACGGAGTGCACCCTGGCCAGCTACACTGTCACACAATTCGCGAAATAACTCTATATCATACAGTGCGATAGTACTGTATGGTAGGGATGGAGAAGATGTGGGCGTGGTCTACGAAGATAAATCAAGCCGAAGTCATCTTTGCAAACCCTTCACAGCCACTTGACAGTATTGGTCAGGTATAACCAAGCCCAAACATGCCTTCAGAACGACCAGAAGCATTTTCGGTTAGGTGCTACAAAATTTAAAAAAAAAAAAATTTTTTTCACGAATTTTCTACTGCCTGCCTGCCTGCCCGCCCGTCTGCCTGCCTGATGCGTTCAGTCAAGCGTAGCGGAAAATTGGCTACAGCTAAAGCCTTACTTCTTTGGCGGAAATGCTTCGAATTTCATGGAGATGAAACTTTTAGTATTTTAAATATCCTACAATATATGTGCTATTGCTTACTGATTTTCCTTTGATCCTTCTTTATCGTGGCCATTGCTCATCAGTAGGGCTTCCATATCAATAGGGCTTACATAATCATTGTGAATACACATGTTATTGCACCAAACTTTTAGAATACGTTTGTGATTTGACGTTTTGTTTATACAGGACCTATCGTACGTCGTCGACAAGATACACGCATAAGACATCTTGTTTATTATTAGAGTGTTTGCTGTTTATCGGCTAGGTTTAACTGCTTGCATTTCTAAACGCATTTCTTTGCGACTAACACATTCTTCGCTATTACATTTCTTTATGTATCCTTGCATGTACTTACTATTGTCTACACAGTCAGCAAAACCATATGCATACATGATTGGAATAGTCAAATTACTATCTAAAGCTGTTAATACTATTAAGTGTAAAAATGCATATACAAAACTTCTAATTCAATGCATGAATAATAATGTATTAAGTGCATAATCTCATAGAAACCCTGCATATTATGTTTTGTCACATTTCCCTGTCAGTTGTCAGTCGCTCCAGCAGCATCGTCCTTATGTGCAACAATTACTTATTGTGTTCCACAATATTCCCACTACAACGATCAATGTGTACTGTATAGCTAACCTATGACAGGTACAAAGAAAGCATAGCTTATTTGGTAACATCATTGTTAACAAAGTTATAGCTAACGAATGTGTACAAGGTAGAATAGGGCTTATCATACAGTACGATAGTAGCTGTATAGTAGGGACCACAAAGGAGTAGGCGTGGCCCACAAAATAATATCACCCAAAATCAGCCTCAATTTTCCCTTATTGTATTACAGTGATTTAATATCATGGACTACTCCAACTTGTTTCAGTACTCTTTATCAATGTGCTATGGTCCCTACTGTAGTTGAAAATTCCAAATTTTTTTGTGTACTTGTATATGTACTGTAGACCCCCAAAATTGGGCAGAGGCACTGGGGAAGCATTTCTTTATAGGGCTATGCATAGATCTTTCGTGATTCGCTCTTGACATGTGTGGTATCTCATGTTGAAAGGTGCGGGTTTGCATTTTAACCATTGTTATTGTTAAAAAGGAATCCATACAGTTGTTCTACATGGTGAGAAACCACAAAAGCCAAAGCGGCGTAGCACTACGTTGTTTCTATGTCTAGTTATTTTATGGTGGCGCGGTATACTGGAAGCCATTGAATTTCCGAAAATACCTATACTCTCCTAAATTTAGTTCTAGCACACAGACCTGACAGGTTACACACACAAGTCATGTTGCAATTCAAGAAGCAATGTATCCTCTACTCCTGGCTACAAGTTCAGAGAAGCGGAATTTTTACTTACCAACTTACACCATGGGTAAAATGCGCATTCGAAATAACCTCTTGGCATCAAATACCAATGAAGGAAGCACCTATAGATCTGTGATCACAACACTGCATGCTAGTATAGGCTACTAGCTAGTGCCCAGTAACAGAGAAGACGAGGTAACTTTCAACACACAAGAGTTATTAATCATTATAATTTTCGTGGAATCGCAAAGTTGTGGAAACGTCGTGAATATTACTCACTACAGCAATAGAAGCCATTTCTTTACACTACTGGTCACTACGCCTATTGATTTATATATTTAACCTCCGAGCAATCAGCTACAGCCATTCTTCCTTGCCCGGAGGGACACATTACAATATATAAATAATACACACAAAACTAAACAAATCAAGGTATAACCAATACAAAGACAACCAAGGTAAACAACTTACAACACACACACACACACACACACACACACAAAAACATGCATATAGTTACAACCATGTTAATGTTATCAAAGGAGTGAGTCACAGTGCCGCTTAAGGACATCCACGCCCACGTATATTACAAAAGCTAACACGAATATAGAGGTCTAACTCACTAGTATACTAGAGAAAACTGATGCAGAAAAACTGTCCTCGTCATTTAGGATACCATACTAAAACCACAAATTACCATTGCCACCAAAATTTCGTGCAAAGGATATGAATCTCCTTAAACTAAGTTCCTATACTACTCTACTTACTTTTGTGAATGTCTTCTTTACTAAACAACGACGAATTTCTTCTTACAACAAAGCCACACACTTTAACATGCAGCGGGGCCTTTCAGGGTGCATGAGAATACCTGATAACTCAATTGCTATGGGGATCCCATGGTGGTTGTTGCTCTGCACTGGTCTGGGCAAGTAGCTGCGGGATCAAGTAGCTGTGGGATCAACCACAGTGCAGAAGTTTTAGCAGTGGATGTACGTCTGATATGCATCCCTACTCCATTGCCTTGATTGGCCAAGCAGGGAGACCTGCTGCAGGAGCAGTGGCGGCAGCACAATTCTAGCACTGACTGGCAGAGGTGGTGCTCATAACCAGCATGTTGGGGGTGATCGTCATTGGCAGTTGCAGGGAAACAGCATGGACATTCGCTGTAACTAGGTATGGACCATTGTCATTGGTAGCTGCAGAGGGGAGATAACCATCGTCGTTGGCTCTGCACCTGGGAATGGGAGATCATTGCTGGCAACTGCAGAGGAGCGTGGAACATCACCATTAGTAGCTTCTGACATCGTTGTTGGCTATAACTGGGCATGGGCAATTATTGCTGGTAGCTGCAGAGGAGTGTGCCATGACCTTTGGTGGCTGCGGGGGGGGGGGGGGGGGGGGGGGGTGAACCATCGTCGTTGGCTGTAGCTGGGCATGGGCAATCATTGCTGGTAGCTGCAGACGGGCGTCAACCATCGTTGTTGGCTGTAGATGGGCATAGGTAATCATTACTGGCAGCTGTAAAGGAGGCGTGAACAATAGTAGTCGACAGAGCATTGATGATCGAGGCTGGCAAAAGGTTCGGTCAATGCACTTGTAACTGATGTGGCATTCTGAAAGAACTGGGCCATTAATGACGTTAGCTGGGCTTGCATAGTGGGAGGCAGGTTTAATGTCAGAAATTTTGCTGCATTGGGGCAAGAGTGATGATGAAATAGCTTGCAATATCGACGTGTGGGTGGCACTTGCAGACAATGGAGCTGTGATGGTGGGTGACAAGGATGATACTGATTAGGTGGCTATCGTGGACGTACGCGTCATTCTGGCATGATGGTGACTGTTGAATAACGTCATAAAGACGACGAGCCCTGGTAACTGTGAGATTGCATGAAGATAAATGATAGGTAGCTGTTGAATCGTGCATTGTGTTACGCCAGTTATTTCATCGATGGATGGCATGCGAGTAGCCTTAAGAATGATACAGTGATAGCTGTAAGCATTATAACTGTTATCCTGATGTGCAAAGTTTACTTGCTGATTATAAGACTTGCTGATACATACATACACAGTCACAGGACTTGCTGATACACTGGGAAATTCCAGCATTACTTGCTGAACACTCAGATCACTGTAACCACTGAACACATTAGGTGCCCAGTGGTAATACCAGTTGCTGAATGGCAAGTGCTAAAGCTCGTTGTTGTGTGAAACTGCTATCCCATGACATGCAGAGAGGTGGTGCAGTGTTTCATTAGCACATTCCAGATGGGCTCATTTCATTTATTTATTAAATTTATTAAAGCTTTACAGCACCAGTGCTGAAGGTCTGTAGGACACCTGGTCCTACAGCCTGCTCAAAGACATTAGATACAAAGACATTAGTTACATAAGGTGTGTTTGAAAAGTTGCAGGAAGGAGAAAAATCCATGACTGGACCTACGTAGGTAGCCTCGTACCTGCAGCCCTCCGATTTACGCTCGAACGCTTACAGGAGTCTACCAGACGGTCAGGATGTTTTCTCCTTGTTATTTTCAAGTAATTATATCCATAGGAATTTGCGCATGTCTGCCCTGTGCTCTTCCATGGTGCCTGTTCTGTTAACTTAAATTTACTAGTTATGCAATTGGCACAATGCTGGCTCACAAACTTTCAGATAGGTTAGAGATGCTATTGGCTTTGCATCATGTACATGAGTAGAGCGGCTAAGTGAAAAAATTGTTCACATTTTGATAAAAGCACCAAACTTGGTACAACTTTTGCATAATACTTAATTCATACTATTTCATATTAGATATGATGCATTAAACTTACCAATCATATCACACTCAAAGAACCTGACAAGCAAAATCAATAGAAAATCTGTTGCAGAAGCCATAAGAGTGCTCCATAGGAAACATACTGAAACTTTGCACCTGCATAAGGGATGGTCTTATCCAAAAGATGATCAAGAGAAGTGTCCATCCAGGTCATCAGCTTGCCATGTTAAGAAGCACGGACGGTCATGGTATATGAAGCCATAGATGTACAATGCATTATTTCTATTGGATTGTACCTGTACTTTAACACTAAAATATTCGCTCCATTAGAAGTGAGTAAATAACAGTTACCACATTTTGAAGATTTTTTGATGTAAATTTGAAATACAGTGGAACCTGTGTTACGGTCACCTGGATTAAGCGGTCACCTTTGCATAACGGCCAAAGTCACGAAGTCCCAAATATTTTCCCATACAAACGTATGTATTGTGGTCTGCATTAAGCGGTCACCTGTCTAACGCGTATAACGGCCAACCAAGAATTCGCCTATGAATCACTGTATGCATAACTTTATCCCTCGTATAGCGGTCGCTTCCTTTTATGGTGGCTTGTTGAGCCAATGGTCTGACACCACGGCACCTGCCTTTCAATGAATGCTATATAAACTATAAGGCTTCACTGCTTAAACATATTCAATAGCTATAACCAACATTCATAGCAAGCTCACCTTGCCCTTTCTGTATAAAGACTAGTAAAATTATTACTGTATTGCGGTTGGCGCGAGCCTCTATATAATAATTACTCATTTATAATGGTCATAGCCACTAAATGCTGCAGACCACCTTATGCAGGTTTTCTCTATAACAGCCACCTGTATATAAAGGCCAGATACATTATAGACAGGTTCCACTGTACTTCCATGTGATTTAAGTAAAAATGAAGATTCTGGATGCACTTGTATGGTTTCCTGGTCAGTTAGATATAGACTTATAACCCAGTTTTTTAACGTCTTAAAACATGCCCTAAGGCGATGAGTTTGATGTGGCATCCTATCTCAAATGATTTAGTATACTTTACCCAACTTCCACAGAATATTTGGTGCTTTTATCACAAAGTGAACAATTTCATCAAAATTTGTTGTTTAGCCACTCTACTACATTGCTGGCAACAAAAGAAAGGAATACTCACAGATAGAAAAAGAAGGCTTACCATGCAATTTTGGAGTAACCTGCATTAATGGCTTGCTGCTTCACATTGATCACTGAAACAACAACCACTATTAGCATTGTTCAAAGAACACAAGGATATTCTTAATCATGCATCAAAGTACTCTGCATCTTATCACACATAAACTATGCCACTTGCTCTACATTAATCCACAAACATCACTACACATGCTCACCTGATATTCGAAGTGTTAATGGATCACTAGTAAAGTCCACACCATTAACAGTTACAATACAAGTGATGGTACCAGCATCATCTGCCAGTAGATTATTATCAGTTACATTTTGTGTTGTCTGACCGGTAGGAAAACATGTTGGATTACCACTATTATGAGCAGTGTTAGTATAACATCCTGTAGTGTCCCACTGATATGGTCCAGTATATGTTCCTCCATTAGACAATGTCACCATACATGTCAGAGTGACACTGCTCAATATGGGATAGTCAAATGTGTTAGTAGATCCACTAACTGGTGTACCAGCTGGACTACTGACTATGGAGACATCTGAAACACCTGAAACAATTAGGAACCAATTATTTATGGTCATTTTTGGCATAGTCTTGCTGCTTTAAAATATGGTAGTAACAACTTTTTAACTCTCTTCTCCAACTGTTCTACCAAAAGTTTTGTGAGCCTCAAAGGCTACCGGAAATCATAGAATACAGTTAAGAACACACTACTGTATATTATTTGTGGTAGCAATTGTTGGAGTTAGACTTCCTTAGCAGTACTCAGTAATGTGATCAATAATAATAATAACAAATTACACAATACATAACATTAAAATAAACATCAGCATACTATGCATGGAGTTGCCTACAGTATTTAGCTGGAGATACTGGCTTTACATTGGAATTCAATTTACTACTGTAAATAGGCCTGAGTCAAATATGCTTAAAAGTTTTGCTCAGGAATTTCTCAAAATTTTCACCTATTATCCTCTTCAGAGTTTCCATTATGCTTGCATTATGCTCCTAGTTTAGCAACATTTCTTACAACTATCTTGGAACATTTTAATCAGTGAATGCTTTATTAGAGTACAAAGTGACTGTTGTATTAGAGAGTATTGATCTAAGGAGCTATGCATGTACAATGCAAGTGAGTGCTCTATTGCAGTTTGCACTACTCTATTAGGGTGTATGATTCTATTTTCATGGAATTAAGCTCCATAGTTTGAAATGTCCACTTAATATGTAACCATTATGCTGGCATAGCATTCCAGCCTATTATGCTTTTTATTGTGCAGGCACATTTGACACAGGCCTAACTGTAAATATCAGTGTATAATGATATAGGACACCAAGTGCTTACCATTGATGGTAACAGTAATATTAAGACTATCACTTCCAATAGGATTAGTTATACTACATGTGTATGTTCCACCATCAGTTGTAGTAACACTATTAATAATATAGTCACTGCGAAACTCTGCAGTGGTACTGTCATGAGTGATTGTAGTCAAATTAGGGGTCAGTGGTGTTGGAGTACCATCCTTCATCCAGGTGAATGCGTCTGGAGGAGAACCTTGTGAGGTACAGGACAATGTCAGAGGAGAACCGAACTCAACATTGACAGTTGGTAATGTTGTGGTGATGACTGGAGCAGCTGTGTGTATGAAGTTAGTTAACAACAATTAATCACACTATAAGTGACTTACTTCTCACAGGTAAGTACACACCCACCCTCACAGTCTCGTCCACCATACTACTGTTCCTCATGGTACAAGTGTAAACACCTTCTTCGTCAGCAGTAAATGTAGAACACAATTCTAGATTAATAACTCCAATATAATGAAAAAGCTTAGTTCCACGTGGTTGTACAACAGGTCCATCACATAAACCATGAGATATTTGAACACCATTAAAGGAAATGTGACCCAACTCTTCATTACTATTACCACCAGGTCCTAATCCAGTCACACAACGAAACAGTACACCATTTGGTCGATTATTAATACATCTAATAGCAGAATAGTCATCAACAATGTTACTGGAGCCAACAGTATTAGATAAAGTAGTTCTCACCCCACCAACAACTTCAACTCCTAATAGGTATTACATATTGTACATTAAAACATATGATAGTGTTTCCTGCAACCGATGAAACCATAGAAAGAAGTGTTTGTGTCATGAATAAATGTGTCCCATTTGGGGAAAACTGGTCTTATTGCCTACTTAAAAGTATCGGGAAATGCAGGTTTTAAGTATTCAGTGTGTTGTAGCTCGCCAATAGTAGAAGCTACGTGTACTAATTTTAACACGTTTTACACCAAATTTCTTAACTTCAAAAGCATTCACAGTAGAAGTAGCCAACACTTAACTTTCCCGCCATTTTAGATAGTTTAACAGTTTTTAGCCTGATGTTGACTCTACCAGGCTAGTTCCAAAAAGGGTGGATGGCAGGGGCAGAGGTGGGCAAAAGAATGCTTAAAAATTAAAGAGGAAGGCATATAGGCAAAGTCATGAGCCATTCAGATCTTAAAACTGGCTAAAATGAAAGGACATTTACAGCACAGGTCTTTATTCAATACCACAGAGTTGCACAGCCGCACACAGCAATCCCCAGTCTGGCCAGAGCTCCATTAGGGTTCCATACCACTCATACGGATCACCACTGTGCTTGGGAAAAGCAGCCAGCAAAAGCAAGTCTAGCTGATTTTCTGACTATGAAATTTGATAGTTTATTAATGTACGTAGCTTTGTGCTCTTGGTTAAAAATCAGATTTGTAGTCATGGACGATAAGACTGGTTTTCCCAGACCCAGTCACAAATCAAATTTTCCTATTGGGTCATTCCGTGTCAATTCAACAAGGAATTTAGGATCACCTCTCAGATTTTGACGAAACTTGGTGTGTTTGTAGTACTTATGGTGCTCACCACCCATACAAATTTTTAGTTCCATACACAACACATGATTTCTGATGTATGACTACAAATATTTTGAATATTTCATGAAACATTAGTCCATCTGAAGTAACAAAGTTGCTTTGCAGTGCAATAATATTTTAAAATAAGTTGAAATAATTTTCAGATGCTATTTGGAGGCATTCCTTGGGCTGTAGTGTGTAAGGTGCTAGTTAGCTACCCGACAGGTGTTCAATGATAAATTCTGAGAGTGATCAAAAAGAATCTCTGTTTAACTATTTAAATCTTATCATTTGAGTTTATTAAAGAGTGCAAGCATTTGAGATGACAATAACAACCTTTAGATTTACTATAAGCAGAGTTGGAGGTAACTAGTTACTTTGCAACTAAGTTACATAACCAATTGCTGTAAAAGTAACTAGTAATATTACTAGTTAAGTGCTTTGTAACTAGTAACTTGCAACTAAGAGTAACCGTCTGACAGTACTAAGTTACAATAGTAACTATTTACATGATCCAGAACTGCCTATAGTGAAACTTCCAGTTATGCAATTGGCACAATGCTGGCTCATAAACTTTCAGATAGGTTAGAGATGCTATTGGCTTTGCATCAAGTACATGAGTAGAGCGGCTAAGCAAAAAAATTGTTCACATTTTGATAAAGTACCAAACTTGGTACAACTTTTGCTTAATCACGAACCATGGTGTAGTACGTTCGCGTTGAGCTGAACCCTCAAAAACGATTAATAACTTACGATTGCTACATCGCACGGGCCTCCTGTATTGCTCGATATGTAGCGCTTCTCGATCCGCTAAAAATACATTAAAAGCGCTTCATTCGAATGTAAGACACTCCAGTTATGACACTGTAAAGTTTCGCCATACATTTTCAATGAGGAAGCCTCTAAAGCGCGGCCCTTTGATGGTCATGTTGACACATGTTTGTGGCCAAGCCAGACGTCACACACCCGCCCTCAACACGCATGATTTCACCATCCATTATGTAAGAGGCTGTAATACACTTTTACAAGAAAAATAAAACAGATTTTGTGTGTGTAAAACAGAGTTGCATAAGTAGAAGAGCTGGGGCCACTGTTGCACTATTTAGAAGATAAGTGGCCTGCTTATATTCAGGTAAAAAACTTCTTCAGCCTCAAAAGAGAAAAAAACCAAATTATAACAGCTCAAAATCTGTTATTCAGCATTGGTGTTCCTGCAAGTGAGCCAAACAACATGTATTTTATTTCACATTCACCACAGCTGACTATCGTCTTCTGTTCCTATTTAGTTAATTTGTCATTTTAATCCTTTTCTCATCACTTCACCACACATGTACACAGTTTTTACAGCCAGCATTTTGTTTTTGAAGTTACATTCCCAAAAAACTCTAAAATTTTCAACAAATGAAATAATACTGTTTGTATGAATTTGGGCTGATAGTACCTGTAGTGACTTCCAAACACTCCTGCACTGATTTAATATACAAGGGATGGTATGTTCAACTTCTGCTAGCACAATAAAGCAATGGTATTTTTTATTAAAGTGCACACACTTACACTTCATCTGTATTTTCATGTACTTCACAGAGTTTAATCCCAGCTACATGATGACTCCTGGGGAACAAAATCAAGTTGTAACACCAATGCTGCAAATATCAAACAATCTTACATCAGATGAAGTAAGCCCAGAAGAAGACTTGGACCCGTTGCAGCTAGTGGAAGATTCATTAATACCACCATCACCATCTTCACTATCACTGCTGATTTGGATGAGGAATTGCTCTAGAAGTTCTTCATTACCCAAGTCTCATCCAAATACACAACTGGTCTTCCTTCAGTTCTGTTGTACCTCGTTCGTCTTTAATATTTATGATGCTGATGGACTGTGCAGGGCTGCTCATAGCATACCCTGCATATACGTGTAGTGACATTAAAGCACAAGCAGTTTCAATGCTAACCTCTTGTCATTAATCGTCTTGTACTTAAATCCCATATCACTCAACACTCTTTAAAGCAATGTTCTACCCCCAAAGAAAACACCATCATTCTTAAGTTTGGCCTAAGACGGAGTACGTGACAAAGTTGCAGGTTTCAAAATTTAACTTACCAAAATCTTTGAGAGCGATAGATTTCCTTCCTTCCGTACAATGAATGGATCTTGTCTCACAGTATCTGGGTCAAAACTGTCTGCATCAACATGGACTCGTGAACATTTGTACCTGACAATTACAATTGAGCGGGCTTGTGCAAAGTGCATTTTGTACCTTTTTCTTGGCGTAAATAAACCACCTTTCTTGCGGTGCTCCATTCTAATAGATGTCCTTGAAATCCCTGCGTGGCGTAATGTATGCCAAAACCCAGAAAAGAAGGCATTACATACAATACCGGTGGCCTTCGAGATTCTCTCCGTGATGTTGATAGAAATTTTACATTTCTTCGCTTCTTGCTTAAAGTACTCCCATAGTTTCATAAATAGATACTTCGTTTAACTGTTTAACTTCTTTCCAAGGGGGGTTCGCTCCGCACTCGCCGACGGTGCACTGGACGCCATATTCACAACAATTAAGTGCGCGCCCGTAACATGGGCTTACGAATAAATGCGTCATAAACATTATGTTTAAAGCCTTTGATCTTGTATGGCTTCTTAATCAACAACCCAGGATTCAGCTCAATGCGAACGTACTATAGTGGTTCATAATAGAGATCGCCTATGTTTTTCCAAAATCCTAATAGAACACTCAACTAAACACCACCTTAGAAACCTTTTCCAACCTCAAAAGAAGCCTTAGAAGTTAATTTGGAAGAAGTTTAGGTCCACTAGCAAAGATGAAGTCAAAAGGACTTGATAAAAGCACTTTTATTAAAGAACTGAAATCTGCCATTTTCAGCCATTTTGTTCATCTTATTATCTAGGCCTGGGGCAAATACAACCAAGTACAATCACCAACAGGACAACCTACTAATGGGGCATGTACAAATAGTGCATGGACAACACAGTATGTATAGGTAAAAAAGATGCACAGTAATACAATTCTAGAGGAATTGACTGGCACATAAACATAAGGGATGCATTAGTATGCAATTACAATCAGTGATTATCTGACCATGGAGATGTGAGATTGCTCTTTAAATTGTGAGAATCATGGTATTGAATCTGATACCTACAAGCAGTAAAGCTTAAACATCAAACGAATACTTATTACATTAATTTTATGCAATTGTACACAATTTGTGTTACATGATATGTTTAAATGAGGATGGATTAGAGCACTGAATTAAGACATGGCTGGAGTTGCCAACAGCAGACCATGGTAAGATTGGGATAAAAGCAGAGTATTTCAACTGTCTGTCACCTATAGTCTGTTCATATTCACCTCAGCCCTCGTTTCTTGTTAATAACTCTTGTTACATGGGCCAGCTGCCCAAACATTTAGTAGTGCTGTGAAGCCCTTTAAACTCTGGAACTGTTAATCAAAAAAGGGCTTTGATATGGGCAAGAAACAAGTGAGTTATGAGGCTTCAAAAATATCCCATACATTTAGTATGGACGATTCAGACACGCAAACATGTTTACAACATGAAAACATGCTTGTTCCTGCACAAAACCATTGGAACTGAACACATGTTCACCTCTTTGATATTACTATATTTGGCAGGGGCTCAGGTGACAGGTGAACACTACCAACTATATAACTGATATCTGAGTTATGTACTAAAATAATCACATGATGTTGTGGATATGCTGCAAGACCAAAAAAAAAAATTTGGAGAACAAATGTGGCTGAAATGTAATACCAGAATTTCTTGGATGTGTCAGTGTGCACAAGCATGTGGAGCATTGCTGATGGCGGCAAACTATAGCTACATATAATAATAGCAGACACAACCATGCACACAGCAATTATCAGCCTAAGGGCACATTTTGTGCATGTTGTGTTTGTTCTTTTCATCAGATTGTATGGGATGTAATTACCGCAGTGTTTGTAAAGTTTCCGTTTCAAAGTGATCTCATTCCTGACACTGAAAGGCTTCAGGTTGAGAGCTATGCATCATCACACAAACTTATCAGCTGAAAGCTGTGTTGGTGTTCTCCACACAATGCCCTGCCAGGCTCAATGCAAAACTACTGGTAGCTTAGTGCCAGTACATCAATGGTGTGGCAATGGCATAATGATGCGTAACACAATACTGTACATCATACAGGAGATGCACTTTATACTTAGTCAGGGTTGTTGTATTTTTGTGCACTTTTAGATAAAAGCATGAAACTTAAAAGTTTGTGTGTATGACAAAGATTATTTTTTCGATAGGGAGCCACCTCGGATTTGACCTTTGGTGACAGTCAAAAACTATCAGTTTTGTCTCTATTTCATGTTTGTATGATCCAAAATCCACAGACTTGGTTTCAAATTCAAACTTTTGCCCTAAAGAATAAGTTGGTTTTATAGAAAGTCTGTAGCTTACTCTGTTCTAAAGTTACTATGATTTTATGGGTAAAATATGCCACTATTGTCTCCCGCCCACGCACAATTTTGAAATATGTACAGAAAGAAGGTTATTTTTCAACACTTTTTATTAAGGCTTTACAGCACAAGTGCTGAAGGTCTGTAGGACATCTGGTCCTACAGCCTGTTGAAAGTTGATATATAAAGTGTTGTAAAGGTGGAAAAACTGAATAAAAAATCCATGACTGGCATGACCTAAGCAGCCTCGAACCTGCAGCCATCTGATTAACACTCGAACGCTTACAAGAGTTTGCCAGGTGGTCAGGATGTTTTCTCCTTGTCAATTTCATGTATATGTATATGTATCCATAGAGAGTGACTTATTATCTCAAAGTAGACTATTAAGATTTTATATCAACTCGCAAATATGTACTATCACTGATGTTTAGTATCTATCACTGAAGAATATTTGAAACCATCCTATATAATAGCAACTCAGTATATTAGTGCACATCATACCAAGAGTTAACCCTCTCTATTATTAACTCTTGATCATACTATAATATATGCATTGTTCTTACTATTACTGCGAAACCTCTCTATTCAACTCCTGTATCTAATACAGAATATCTCTGCAATCTGACACTGTTTGCAGCACCAATGAAATAAGGCTTTGTCTGTTTGATATTGCACATCTCCACACAGATTTTTGAGCAACATAACTAAGTTATAACCCAGTATTTAATAGGAAAATTCTACACAGGCAACTAAATTAGGTAAAATTGATTTATTGCTGCTCATACATACCAGGCAGCTATAGGTACTGGTCATGGTACAGGTTTTAAAATCAAATCATTTGTCCAAAATTAAAGTAGTGTGACTTATTATGTTGTAGCTACATTTAAAATAATTGTCTGGAATGTAGTGACTTGTAAGTTTTTAAAAATTCTAATTTGTATCGTACAGTACGATAGTAACTGTATAGTAGGGACCACAAAAGAGTAGGCATGGCCCACGAAATAACATCACCCAAAAACCAACCTCAATTTCCCTGACGACAATGAGGCAGTATTGGTGAGGTAAAACTAAGCCCAAACAAGCTTTCAGATTGACCCGAAATGCTTTCAACAAGTTGCTACAGAATTTTAATTTTTTTTTATTTAACGGAATATTTTACTGACTGAGTAAGTAAGTAACTGACTGATGCCTTCAGACAAGCGTAACTCAATAACGGCTAACGCTACGGGCTTGATTTTTTCACTGTTCAATGTTGCTTCGGCCCGACAGGTGCCTTTTGGCATACCGCAGTACGTACAATGCACTCTTCATGGGACTTACCAGTGTCCTCCTTTGTGTCCCATTCATCTTTGCTGACAGGAAAAGGTGTTGATTTGGCGCAAGCACGTGATGGCTTCCCTTCTAAACAGAAATCGTCCGTATTTTTCATAGTGACTATTTTGATTACAGAAGTGCTTTTCAAACAGTTCTTGAATCATATTGCTGTGTAACAGATTAAACATAGCCGACAGCGAAGCGTAATGGATACTTCACTTTTCAGAAGATAATTAATAAAATTGGGGGGTGACACCATTTCTTTTGGTATGTGTAGATAGTAGAGGTGCTTCCGGAAAAGTTCTTGATTAAAAATGCTGTGTAACGGGTTGAACATAGCTGACAACCAAGCGTAATGGATACTTCACTTTCCAGACGATAATTGATATAGCTGAGACGTGCGGCGCCATTTCAGATGCGGTATGCATGGGTTCACCAGTCATAATAAAATTATTTACAAAAAGTCAACAAACAAGTACACGAAAAGATTTGGAATTTTCAACTAGAGTAGTGACCATAGCACATCGATAAAAAGTACCGAAACAAGTTGCAGTAGTCCATGATATTAAATCACAATAAGAAGTGTTATATACCTACACCTATGGACCCTACTCTAGTTGAAAATTCCAAATTTTTTTGTGTACTTGTTTATTGTCTAGTTTACTGTGTAATGTCAATAGGGTTGCGGAATTGGCAGTTTATTTACAATAGCAGCATAAATACCACTATTGAGCAAACAGCATTATAATATCTGCACATATTGATCACCAGGTTAGTAAGCACTGCTTAATGCTAGTTCCTTGTAGTACCAATCACGACACACCAATGTAATGCTTGATATACTGTATATACGGCAATTAAAGATACACATAGAATGGGGCATTGTTGCAGGGTGACAACTAAAATATACTGCATGCTTAAGTGTGGCTACTGGCTATTTATATTCCATAGGAATTAGCACCATTTTAGCCAAGTGTTCTATCTTATGTAGACAAGTAAGTAGTGTGATTTAATGTACACTGAATGTACGTTCTATGTTTTGAGTTAACTTTTAGAGATGTGGTCTCTTATCACAAGTGGTCACTATAAGACTGGTTCCACCTTACAATTGTAAATGATATCACATATCTAACTCAGCATAATTATGGAAATACAACCTGCACTATCATATTGCATGATGTGCGTGGGTGGGAGAAAATAGGGCTACTTTTGCTCTTATAAATAGCTATAACTTTGGAATATTAAAAGCTATGGGCTATCTTTAAATGTTAGTGTACTCTTCAGAGCAAGAGCATTTATTTGACACCGAGTTTGTGAATTTTGAACCATTTATAGGTGAGACAAATGACCATTTAAAGTATTTAATTTGGTGTAAAGGTCACCAAAGGTCAAATCTGAGGTGGTTCCCTATCAAAAAAAGATCTTTTTGATACATACAAACTATGTGACAAGTTTCATGCTTTTGTACAAAAGTACACAAAAGGTCTTAGCACCCTAACTAACTGTAGAACTTTATGCAACAATATATTATTAGCACTTAACACTGGAGATAGATACAAATACACAACAAATAAACAAACAATCATGTACATGCAGAGTGTGTCCACTAGCACCTGGCATGGCTACTTGGAACTCACTGTGCACCATGAAAACAGTTTAGAAACATACTTGTAGTCTCAAGTAAAGTGGCCTCTGGCTCTCCTGCAATCACTCGCAGCAGTTCGCTAATCTTCTCCTTCGCGAAATCTGAAATTAAAGCACGGGTGTGGTACTGGGCGTTATATAGAATTACATGTATGTTTAAGTCATCAGCACGGACAGGCGCAACAATTATACGTTTGTGCCTTCATTCACAGGCGAATCAATCCCCAGTTAGTTTGTGTCTCTAGGCCTCGTAGTTCTCTCAAACATGAATTATTATTTATTTATTATTCATTATTTATTATTTATGATGTACTTTTAACAGCATTGCTTATTATCTTTAGTACTTGGTTGTATAATAATACTAGGCCCGGGACAAATACAACCAAGTACAATCACCCACGGGACAACCTACTAATGGGGCATGTACAAACAGTGCATGGCCAACACAGCGTGTGCAGGTAGAAAAGATGCACTGTAATACAATTCTATAGGAATTGACTGGCACATATAGATAAGGGATGTATTAGTATGCAATTACAATCAGTGATTAGGAGATGTGAGGATGTGAGATTGCACTTTAAATTGTGAGAATCATGGTATTGAATCTGACGCCTACAAGCAGTAAAGCTTAAACATCCAACAGATACTTACTACATTAGTTTTATGCAATTGTACACAATTTGTGTTACATGATATGTTTAAATGAGGATGGATTAGAGCACTGGATTAAGACATGGCTGGAGTTGCCAACAGCAGACCACAATAAGATTGGGATAAAAGCAGAGCATTTCAACTGTCTGTCACCTACAACTGATATCTGAGTTATGTATATATTTAAAATGAGCTGGGCCATTTGTACTAAAATGATCACATGATGCCATGGATATGCTGCAAGACCAAAAAAAAGTTTGGAGAACAAATTTGGCTGAAATGCAACACCATGGATATGTCAGTGTGCACAAGCATGGGGAGCAATGCTGATGGGGTGGCAGACTGTAGCTACAAAATATAATAACAGCAGTTAATAGCAAGCACAACTATGCATACAGCAATTATCAGCCTAAGGGCACATTTTGTGTATGTTGTGTTTGTTCTCTCCATCAGCGTTCAGTACATGGGATGCAATTTGGCAGTGAATATTTATGTAGTTTTCTCAGGGCCCATATCAGTGATCAGTCTGGGCACTCCTGGCACTAAAAAGCTTCAGGTGGAGACCTATGCATCATCACACAAACTTACCAGCTGGAAACTGCACCTTCTTTGCACAATGGCCTGCCAGGTGAGGCTTTCTCCCATCCCATACACGACTGAAGGTAGCCTAGTTACGCGAGAGACTATCAAAGTGTTTTAACCAACACAAACTAACCTCCAGCAATTAATAGCAACTTCCAATCATGTTGTTTATTAAGCAGGCATAGCAACCACTCATCTTTCAATCAAAATAGTTGCTGTCACCCACTTTCAAACACAAATGGACAGTAGTTCGCTTGTCTAGTGGGCATCACATGCTAACTGTTTTGATCAGCATTAAATAGAATCGTCGTACGTTTCTATCACCTCCACGAAACCACCTGTCCATTATACAATTGTCTCTTCATACAACATGGATTCTATTCCCGGTGAGTGCGAAGCCTTAGGTGTTATAGTTTTCTCAAACATCATTTATTAATTATTTCAAAGTGGATATTGTACCGGTACCGGTTACGAACGTGAACGGCTATTTTACTGGCACAAGTCCATCATTTGCTGGACTATCAAACAAACCAGTTGTCTCTAGGCGAGCTAGAGTTGGTACACATCCAATATGCCCAAAGCATTCACCTTTAGGGCACGCATCTAGTAGGTTTCCCCGAGCATTCAACTTTAGGGGACGCGTCTAGCAAGTTGCCCCAAGCATTCAACTTTAGGGGACGCAAAAAGTAGTTCCTTAACATTAGGGGTAGGCTAGGGTTCAGCTTTAGTTTCTTCTTCACTCTTGTTATATACAGAAAGTCACTTCAGTCGGATGTTTATAAGGTAGAAACTAACAGAGGTGAGTAGTTGCAACACCAGTGGTATGATGGTTACAAGCATTGCTTATGAGTATGGATGCCTGGGTTCGAGCCCCTGCTGAGACAACTTTTTTTTTCGCTTTCTTATGTTTTTTGACTAAGTTTTTTGACTGCCAGCACTATATAACTTGCCTAATTATTTATTTATTTCATTCATTATTAATAATGTAATTTCAACTGCATTTCATATTATCTTTAGTACTATGGTTATTCTTATTATTTTTTTCTTACAGGGCTAGAGCAAAATGTGAGTACTCTTTGGGGATAAAAACTACATAACTTTCCTTCCTATGTCTTTCTTCATGTCCATGACCTATTTTTTAATGCATATTACAATGATAACAGCAGCAATTTTGCTTCTTGTAGGCTCACTTTGCCATTGATCTTCTGACTTAGTTTCTGCAAGGGTAACCAATGTGTTAATTGTGTTAATAAGTATCCAATCTATTCATATTAACACATTCATTTGGAAACCCTATATCATTACCTATGTTTAACCCTTAAACGCGCACGCAGGTTTTGAGAAATGCGCGTTTACCAAAATTGGTTTTATATTGAAAGTGGTGAGAGTTTGCTAAACTGAATTAGCCTAACACCTTACTGTAACAACAGGCGCTCACTTGTTATGAAGCAATGAAGAACAGCGTCTTGACTTTTCGCGATTTCGTATTCCTTCCGGTGGCAGCCATATTTGTAATTGGCTGAGTCACGTGACCCATATATGGCCTGAGGCACAATTGAATGGCGAATCGATCGGCATTTATTGCAGAACAATAGAATGAACTGGGAAGGAGATACGAGTCTATTTCCAAAGGTATGTAAACAGTTTTATGTGTTCATTTTGTAAAAAGTTAGTTTCATGGCAAGTTTTAGCCCTATGTTTCAGTGTAGGGTAAAACCCTACATATCATTTCATTCGCTATTACATCACGAATTAAATGATGGCAGTTACGTAGCCATAGGGGCAATGGTTCGGAAGTTACAGCGCTTTGTTTACTGCCATGCGTGAGGGCCTCTATAATGGCCTTTGCGCGTTTAAGGGTTAACCACAGTATATTAAGTTCATTCCAGAACAACAATGTTGTGGTGTACTAGTGATGTGCGATATATGATATATATCGAATATCGTGATAAAAAATTTATATCGTGATATGATATTGAACCTTTATATCGTGATATAAGCCTAGGTATAGATTTTAGCTATAATTAGAGAAAAATGTACCCAAGATGTCATTGTATACTGTACTTTTTGATAACGGAGCTTGCAATGTTGTATGCTAGTCATGTACCATGATGTATTGTACTTCTAGTACATCACTGCTATAAGTGTCATCAGTGTAAATACACTAGCTGAGTGATGAGTTGTATATCGTGATATGTATCACTCTGCGTGGGCAGTTCAAAGGCACCGCCAATGCCATAATTTGTATATTGCACTGCTGCAGACTGCAGCGAGTGCATTATAACTTATAACGCACTGGTTGCGGTTTTGTAGACCGCAACGAGTGCATTATAAGTTATAATGCACCGACCGCAGTGCAATATACAGATATTGCACTGGCTGCGGTTTTGTGCAGCATAGCACAAGTGCCAGTGGCCAAGACCACTACGACACTTCATCTAATAGGTGGAAAGGCACTTCACAGATCACTCGAATTCTTTTATAGCCTGACATGTAAAGGTCGATTGTGGGCCATAACGTCACCAATACGTATAATGTTTACCAAGCAGCCAATGGCAATCGAAAAAGCCAACGCGGTGGCCACAACTCTAGTCTACATATATATAAACGTACTTATACACCTTACTAGTCTGGTGCCATCCTAGCCCAGATTAAACTGTAGTCCACTTCGACAATGACTCAATAAAACCAATATATTCTAAATAACACTCACCTTTACGTTCAATTGTGGTAACCAGTTTTGTCATGCCACCAGATTCGAGTTTAGCCAGTGTAAATAGTAAGAATTAGAATGGTATCGTTTAATAGTTAGGTTTTGTTTACTTACACCGTCTATTTAGCTGCTTTTTTTGCTTGAGAGAATCACTATGGCGATTAGTCTGGCACTTAGTCTATATGGTGATTGAATGATCACACTGGCATGCTGAGCACTACATGATGAGAGTCAAACAACGAATGCAGGTTAGTGATATAACCCATAGCATACTAGTTTTCAATATCTCAGGTGGCTACAGAAGGAACGTCATCGCAACGTTCGGCTTGGTTACCCACAATCGATGTTAGAAACCTGGCCTTTATAAGTGTTACAACTGTCTTGTGATACTCTCCCCACCTATTAGGTGAGTGGTACATAACAGTTATACAATATGCACTCGTGCTCTGCCTGTATAAATGCACTTGCCTTCGGGCCTGATGGCCCTCAGGCTCGTGCGTTTATATCAGGCAGAGCACTCGTGGCCGTTGTATAACTATATAATAAATCGTATCATGGTATATTGTGTGCAATAATCGTGATAGGAAAATATCCTATATCGCACACCACTATTGTGTACCATTGCGTATTTGACTTACTGTGATCACATAACTGCACAGGTATGCATGCCTATATGATAAATCTGAAGCCATATATCGTATGTTTAACCACAGTATATTAAGTTCATACCAGAGCAACAATGCTGTTGTCTAACACTGCATACTTGACTTAATTGTGATCACATAGCTGCACAAATCAGAAACCATACTATTGCTGACCACAGCATGCTATACACTGCCTATAGTTGGATATGTTAAAGCTGTATAGTACAAAGTACATTCAATAGTATGGAAACATGTTTGCTAACTCTTAATAGCTACTGTACATGATCACTAACTTGATATACATGTTTAGTACTGTGTAATATCAAGCACCGCCAGCACCTCTTATTATCATGTTAGCTATCCATTAATGGATTTATAAAAGTAAACAAACTAGTGTAAAAAAATATTTTTCAAAAATTAAGACATGGGAATAGAGATCGCTGAAGAAAGTAAAGAAACAAGGGTCAAACAAGCCAGCATGTTAAACACACAGAGGTCTCTATTTGGACTCGAGTAAACATTTATACAGAGGGATTCTCAGTGCTTACTGATTATTTTCAGTACTTATCTGCTTCTATTTATATAAAACTACTTTTTTTCATTAGTCTCTAGCTATACCATATCCATTGATTCCAAATAGAGATCTCTGTGTGTTTAACATGCTGGCTTGTTTGACTCTTGTTTCTTTACTTTTTTCAGCGATCTCTATTATTCCCATGTTTTAATTATTGAAAATTATTTTTATACTAGTACTTAATTCATACTATTTATGGTGCCATTAAAATTACCAATCATATTACGCTCAAAGAACCTGACAAGTAAAATCAATAGGAAATGTGTCACAGAAGCCATAAAAGTGCTCCATAGGAAATATTCTGAAACTTTGCATCTGCATAGACCAGCAAGGCATGGTCATATCCAAAACTGATCAAGGGAAGTGTCCATCCAGGTCATCAGCTTGCCATGTTAAGAAGCACAGATGGTCATGGTATATGAAGCCATAGATGTGCAATGCATTATTACTATTGTATTGTGCCTGTTCTTTTAACACTAAAATATTGGCTCTATTAGAAGTGTTTAAAAAACACTTACCACATTTTGAAGATTTTTTGATGTAAATTTTAAATACTTCCATGTGATTTAAGCAAAAATGAAGATTCTGAGTGCACTTGTATGGTTTACTGGCCAGTTAGAAACAGACCAGTTTTAAAGTCTTAAAACATACCCTAAGGCAATGAGTTTGATGTGGCACTGTATCTCAAATGATTTAGTATACTTTACCCAACTTCCACAGAATATTTGGTGCTTTTATCACAAAGTGAACAATTTCATCAAAATTTGTTGCTTAGCCACTCTACTACATTGCTGGCAACAAAAGAAAGGAATACTCACAGATAGAAAAAGAAGGCTTACCATGCAATTTTGGAGTAACCTGCATTAATGGCTTGCTGCTTCACATTGATCACTGAAACAACAACCACTATTAGCATTGTTCAAAAAACACAAGGATATTCTTAATCATGCATCAAAGTACTCTTCATCCTATCACACATAAACTATGCCACTTGCTCTACATTAATCCACAAACACCACTACACATGCTCACCTGATATTCGAAGTGTTAATGGATCACTAGTAAAGTCCACACCATTAACAGTTACAATACAAGTGATGGTACCAGCATCATCTGCCAGTAGATTATTATCAGTTACATTTTGTGTTGTCTGACCAGTAGGAAAACATGTTGGATTACCACTATTATGAGCAGTGTTAGTATAACATCCTGTAGTGTCCCACTGATATGGTCCAGTATATGTTCCTCCATTAGACAATGTTACCATACATGTCAGAGTGACACTGCTCAATATGGGATAGTCAAATGTGTTAGTAGATCCACTAACTGGTGTACCAGGTGGACTGCTGACTACTGAGACATCTGAAACACCTGAAATAATTAGAAACATTAACAATTATTTATGGTCACTTTGGCATATTCTTGCTGCCTTAAAATATGGAAGTAACAACTTTTTACAGTACTTTATCTCTCTTCTCCAACTGTTCTACTAAAAATGTTGTGAGCCTCATAGGCTACCAGAAATTATAGAAAACATACTACTGTACAATATTGATAATTGAAGTAATTGTTGGAGTTACTTCCTTAGTAGTACTCAGCAATGTGATCAATAATAATAACAAATTACACAATACATAGCATTAAAATAAACATCAGCATACTATGCATGGAGTTGCCTACAGTATTTAGCTGGAGATATTGGCTTTACATTGGAATTTAATCTACTACTGTAAATAGGCCTGAGTTAAAGTTTTGCTCAGGAATTTCTCAAACTCTTCAGTGTTTCCATTATGCTTGCATTATGTTCATAGTTTAGCAATATTTCTTACAATTATCTTCAGACCCGTAACCAGAGGGGGTTCGAGTGGTTCAGACAAACCCCTTTCCAGGATTACCAAATTTTTTAAAAATGTTTTAAGCTGACGTATAAGACATAGGCGCCAGAAAGGTAGAGATAGGCTATATGTAGGGAACTGAAGGCTGCTCTGAGATGTTAACTAAAGTGGAGCTAAGCCCCACCACTGGGTGGGGATGAAAATTCGCTAAAAAGATCGATATACTCTAATAGAGAACAGTCATTAAAATACTCTAATACAGCCGTCACTCAAATGCTCCAACAAAACAGTCACTCGAATACTCTAATCATTCATGGTTAAAGCTTTCAACCAAGCTGAACCTCTCCTATAATGTGCTTATCTGAACACTGTGCTATACCTATTTTTCAGATATGTAGTCATCGCTAAAATCATCAGATTAGCTACTATTGTTAGTAAAGTGTAGACAACCCAAACTATTAATTTGTGGCTCCTTAATGAATTGTACTGATGTAGCTGAAGAGGTCTGTGTTTTATATAGCTGCTAGGTAACAAATAGTAATTACTGCTTAGTATACCAGAGAAATGCTTGTGTGCATGCATGTATTGCTCTTGATGTTCAGTTAAATGTTTAGTTATTGGCCAGCTAACTGTATAGCAAGGAAGTTCACAATAAAACCTACCTGCATGAGCATATTTGCGAAGTCCTAGATCTTTCACTGATGTGCAGGGGTGTATATGGGTGGGCAGGCATGCACGGGTTTCTGGATACTCCCCTCTGAAAATTCAAGCTAAAATAGCTATAATAATATTGATAAAGGACTAACCATACAATAAGAAATCATGAATCAATGTAATTTTGAAGTATTTTAAATGTAATTTATTATTAACAATAAATTGAAGTTAACATACCCGGTGCATCAGGTGCTAAGAGTAGCTGGAAATTATCAGGCGCTAAGAGAGAGTCAAATCTAAACCCAAGCTCACATGATGCGCTGTATCTCGTGAACCGCCACATTGCCTGAAGTGTAAAAAAAAAATCATAAGCTTAGAAATTCTCAGAAACGGAATTGCTGCTGGCGTATTACCCTGTGGGATAGCTACTACCCATCGCTGAAATTGTGAGAAAGCCTGTCACTAATAATATTGTGGATTTTGTTGGACCGCGAAAGTTCCGCTGCCAATAACAGCTGAATTCATCCGCAATCACAACTAGGATACATACCCAACGTTGTCTATGCTCCAAGTGCGTAAGTCCATTTTTGTTTGTGTTGTGTCATTTGAATTTGTTGTTCAGACCTGTAGTAACTTCATTATTGTAATGCCAGCGACCCGGCGCAAATCTCAGGACCTCCCTGTAACCGAGCCTTACACCCTAGTAGGTGCTCCCAAGCCTCAACTGGCAGCATTGACAGTAAACGCACTGAGGTCACACCTTAAGCATTACCATTTGGCTACAACAGGGAACAAGGCTGCATTAGTAGACCGCCTCCACAATCATTTGTCTTCACTTCAACCAGGAAATACCAATCCTGCGAGTGCTGCTGGCTCACAAACAACCAAATACTAATAGTTCTGTGGGCTCTCAATCAACAACTTCGGTTACCCATACAACGAATTCTAATGCTCAACCAGCAAATTCCACCACACAATCCACACATTCTGGCACTCTGGCCCTGCCACAACAACTTGTCGAACAGCTGGCCACCTATCTTCAGCAACATCAAACCACAACTGCAGGAAACCAGGGTAATACTGTAGATGATGATAACTTGTCTGTTGCATCGGGGCCAACTCACACCACCATGGTAGCTCCAATTCAAATGGCTACATCCACTACTGCAGTAGCATCAGCTACTTTAGCACCTAGTGCCACACTTGCTAGAACCTCACTACCGACAATCACACCTGCTCTGCCTACCCTGCCATCACTTATGCCACCAGTCAACCTCACCAGGACTCAGCTACCAGTCAACCTCACCAGGACTCAGTTACCGGTTATCCCAACTAGAGTCAGAGATAAAATTGCCAGAGGTGAGTACATTGATTTTGCAAGTCAGCTATCTAAATCAATGTTTAGTACACATAACCCCTTGTCCCAGCAATCAGTCACACTTCGATTGAATTCTGACGACGACTCCTTTACAGTCCAGCCAGCCGTTCCTCATAGCACCTCCTCTCCTCACAATGGATATCCTCCTTTACTAGTTGGATGGAGGCTTGGGAATGTATACCTATCGGTCCGCACAGCTTTCAATCCTTCTTGTGGCAGAATTAATACGGTACCAGTGCATTATTACTTCAGCCAACTCCGATCACCCTATATCAGAATGGCTCAACTACGATGTAAAGTTCCGTACCAAAGCTGCGAATGACCCATCCCTTAGGTGGGATACCCGCGACACAGATTTGTGGCTGGAATGCATGACCTCGAAAGCCATGCAATCACAACGTTGGCCATGCCCCCATTGTGGTGCCACTAACCATTTCCCTGAAAGATGTCCTTTTCGTCCGTCATCTTCAAGCATTGGAATTTCAAACGAGGGAACTTCAGATACCGGACCAGGAACTAGGCGGCAAGCCCCAGGGCACTCATCTCACCCAAGAAGGGCCCAGCTGCAGCCGCCAATTTGCCACGACTACAACAATGCAGTCTGCCACCGCCCATACTGCAATTACCTCCATAAATGTGACTACTGCGGAGGTGACCACCCGGTCAGGACCTGCCTCTCCCGTAGGCAGCCCAGGCGTCAATAAGCCACTACCGTGGACTCCCTTACAACTGTTTGTTCTTGAACGTGAGTTAAGCAACCATCCTAACAAAGCCTTTGTCAGGCGACTTATCAATAATCTACGACATGGCTGTACAATCGGCTACGAAGGACCTCAATTTACCTACTTTGCTACCAATCTACTATCTGCATCTCAGCAGCCTAAAGTAATTGACACCACCCTCACTGAGGAGTGTAAAGCAGGACGTATTCTTGGACCTTTCCAACACCCACCCCTCCCGAACTTTCGCACTTCTGGCTTAGGCCTTGTGCCTAAACATGACGGAGGGTGGCAAATTATTTATCACTTATCGGCACCGCAAAATTTTAGTATTAATGATTTCATCGACCCATCGTTATATTCCTTATCTTACTGCACCATAGACGACGCATATAGAATTATCAACACGTTAGGACCTGGAGCCCTCATGAATAAGATAGACTTAAAAAATGCATTCTGTCTTATCCCGGTCAGACCCAAAGACTGGAACCTTTTGGGAATCTGCTGGCGTCACCAATTCTATGTAGACACATGTTTACCTTTTGGACTTAGGTCAGCCCCTCACATCTTCAATGAACTATCAACTTCTGTTCACTGGATTTTACAGCACACATATGGCGTTCAAAATTTACTTCACTACCTTGACGATTTCTTTACTGCCGGCCCCGTCGACTCCCTAGTGTGTAAGCAGAACCTGCAAGCTATGTTTGCATTGTGTGACAAGATCAATGTACCCATTAAGATGTCGAAAGTGGAAGGCCCTTCCACCACCTTAACATTTTTAGGAATTCAGTTAGACACAGTTACTATGGAAGCTAGCATAACACCTGAAAAGAAACTAGATCTCCTTCATGAACATCATTGGATGACCCATAAAGATAGCTGCACTAAAAAGGAGCTGCTTTCAGTCATCGGTAAACTATCATTTTGCTGCAAAGTTCTCCCTGCGGGTAGAATATTTCTCCGTAGAATGATCGACCTGAGCACTATGGTGAAAAAACTTAATCATCACATCCTTTTAACCACTGAAGCACAACTGGATATCCAATGGTGGATTAACTACTTACCCAAATGGTCAGGGAAAAGCCTCATCCTGAAAAATGAATGGACACCACTGCGCCTTCTACACCATTGATGAGCCTTTCTAAGATGATTACTCCATCTGTACAACGATTTTCAAAGCATTACCCCTAGCGGTTTATATGGTAGGCGTGGCAAGCAGTCATTTTTTTATTAGCTAATCTCGATTACGTAATTGTTACACACTGTTGGTTTTTTCGTTGTATCTTCCTGGTTTTTAGCTCGATTTCTTTCAAACCACAAAAGGTTTGAGGTTAAATAGTTAACCTATTCACCTACCGATTTTCAGCTTCTACCCATACGCGGTTTACCCTGTAGGCGTGACAATATATTGGTGTTATTTTTCGTGAATAATCGCTCATAACTCTTTTCCTGTTTATCGTATTCCAGCCAAAGCCGGTACAGAGATGCGCCTTTATACCCCACTTCTGTGTGCCAAATTTCAAGGCAATCGGATATGGCGTCCGCGTTTTATAGCAGTTTTTGTAAGTGTGCGACAAGAGGAAGAACAATAAGAAGAAAAAAACTAAGAAACTAAGCCAATTTTTGAAGTCGCATATCTCGGGAAAGCGAGAAGCGATTTCGCTCAAATTTGGAATGTGGAGTGCTGAAGTTGGAGGGCATGTCCACAACAAAAATCGTCTTGTTTCATCAAGGAAGCACAGAGCTACTGAGGTGCGAAAACTGCGTTTTCTTTCTTCCTGTCAATATACTCACGGGTGCTACGCGCCGGCTTCTTGGGCCGCACGACACACTACTGTGTGTCTTGATTAGTGATGAATGTAATTTCAATTACACCAGGCTTGACTCCTTATATGTGTATTGAGTGTGTGTGTGTTGTGAGTGTGTGTAATGTTTGTGTACTGTCATTTGTAGCTAAGTCTGTTTAGAAGATATCCTGTTTTTAATAGCAATGATAATCCTTACAAGCACATTATAACAATCAATAAGTGTCTTGATAATGCATGAGGAGGCCTGAGTCAAGATTTGCATGCTCTACAATCAATACACTCATGCTGGGTATGGTAACTAAAACATGTTTTGTACATGTTTGCACCTTAAAAAATGGCCTCGCAATAAGATTTAGCCGAAAAAATCACCTGGAATGCATTCATACTGTTATAATGATGCTGTAACTTGGTTAAATGAAGCGAAAAGTCGAATGTTTCGATGTACAGTGAGTTTTAAAATTTTCGAAATTCACCTGGAATTCGCCTGACAGCCTGCCTGCTGTAATACCCGGTAACGCTAGGCATACGGCTCCAGAAATTTCAGACAGCCAAGGTAATGACGACAGATTTACGAACCTGTTGTTCCGATTGCGTTCTATCCACTGCACCATGCTGTTTGTTTTCATCATTTATTCGTTTCTTTGTTCTTCTCGAAAAATAATTAATAGTTGCGACACTTAATAGTTGTGGCACGCGCCACAACTTCAAACACGTGATTTTAACGAATGTCAATACGTGTGCATAAGATGAGGGTGAATAGGTGTAGTACCCAAGGAGTTATCTCTAGCACTTATTCACACTAGGTAGTCGTTTTATATAGTCTTAATTACCAGTTTAGCTTTTTGTAAGGTAGCTAGCTAATCAAAGTCTATGCTAGCTAATAATGTCCTTGAAAGGCGGATCCACCTCGAGATCAGACTTCTAAAAGCAAGGGTTCCACTCTTAATGGTGAACTCTCCAGCGATGTTTTACTGTAAACTGGAAAACTCTCCATCACTCTGACAGGTCCTAGTGTCACTACCAGTTAGCTCATAACTAGTGTTACATGAGAAACTACAAGTGTCTTCGTAGGAAGGAACTCTATCATCTCCCAGTGCACAAGTCATCACTCCATTACTAGGGTCAGTAAGTGATGGGCAAGCAACTGCAAGTTCATATATGTTCATAATTTATATGAAACAATACAAAATATATAGTTGATGCTTTCATTGTCACATTCACCATATCATTGCTACACTAGACTGACATTAACATTACTGTGCCATTTCTTATTGACTGCCATCATTGATTTCACAACTGTTAAGGATGCACGTTTTTACAGGTTGGCTATTTTTGTATACACAAGTAGCTATTTAGATTAGCGCACAAATGAATACCAGAATTGAGAATTTGAATGTTTGTATTAAAAACTGCTAATAATTCAATTAAAATCCATCATTCAAGTTCTCAATTTACTGTATTTTGCTATGCTGTGTATAAGTGCACATACGTACATATATGAAACCACTAGTTGCCTTGTCAATTGTGTCCTGAGGGTGTGCTCTGCTTAAATCTGCCATTGCCACATCAATTAGAATGTTAACAATATGTAATGAATGCATTTAAACCTGGGATCACTCCAACTACACAACTACTAGCTAGTTGCAATGCACATTTACTTCTTCATGTATGTAGGCTCCATTAGTCTAGAAACTATGGTACAATGCTGCCTCGATTATCTGACTTCCTTGGAACCAATACATTTTCAGATAATCAAAAAAGTCAGATAATCAAAGCCCATTCATGTATATACAGAGCCCTGTTCAAATACTCTAATAGAACATACATCTTAGACAAAATACACTAATAGAGCAGTCATTTCTACTGTTCGGATAACCAAGTGTTTGGATAATAGAGATTTGGATAATCAAGGGAGCACTGTAAATGGTTAGCTGGTATAGTGGTGGATCACTAGTTATAAATTCTGTTCTTTTAAAATTTAAGTTTTACTTTTATTTCGTATCTCTAGAGTATCTCATTGAGTATCCCGATTACACATTTATTACACATATTTGGTTTATTTCTCTTTAGATATTACACTACACATGTGGGAAACTGCTGACATAGTATATTTATCTTAGCATCCTCATGTAGTGCTCATGAAAGCACAAAGATGATACTGAGCTAGCTACCTCAGTGTCACAAGACATGAAACTCTGATAAGCAGACACACAGTCAGTGATTGTGCATTTAAGACTAAGAAACACATGCAATTTTTACCAGAGGTGTACTGTGTACATATTTTTACAAGTACACAAAAAATTGGAATTTTCAACTAGAGTAGGAGTCATAGCATATCAATAAAAAGTACAGAAACAAGCTGGAGTAGTGCACAATATTTTAATCACAGTAAAACAATAAGAAGTGTTATGAACACGGTAGAGATATAACACTTCTTATTGTTTTACTGTGATTTAATATCATGCAGTACTCAAGCTTGATTCAGTACTTTTTATCGATGTGCTGTAGTCCGTACTCTAGTTGAAAATTTCAATTTTTGTGTACTTGTATTATTCTGGTTGAAGTAATTGTTGGAACTAGGCTTCCTTAGCCGTACTCAGCAATGTGACCCTTTAGCCCCTAAGTTAATAAAAAAGTGCTCCGTTAAACACAAACGCCACTATAGTGGCTCTTGTTACACACATGTGTTACAAACACATGTATATCATAAACAAAATATCCTATCAATATACAGTTTGGACCATGCTACTCTGCAGTTCATGGATATTATCCTAAGCTTTATCGAAACATTGTAGAATGATTGTAAGGTGAATCTGCATTTGAAAGAATTTTCGGCTGTTTCCAAGATGATAGTTATAATGACACTACCTGTCACAAAGGAGAGACGGAATAAACAAGGTTAGTAAAAGTTATATATATGATGTTGCAGATCTATCCTTCGTGAGTAGTTTAATGCAAACCACGAATGAATAGGTGGTCCGTAGACTCCTTACATGGAGTAACAGAAGCCCAAGTTTGGATGTCAAAACATGTATTTTTCATAAAATAACTTTTGTTTTTAAGAACCAATGTCACTATAGTGGGATTCAGGGCCAAAGGTTTAAATTAAAAATTAAATTATAATAATAATAACAAATTACAAAGAACATAACATATCTAAATATTAAAATAAACATCAGCATACTATGCATGGAGTTACCTACAGTATTTAGATGGAGATACCGGCTTTTCATTGGAATTTAATCTACTACTGTAAATAGGCCTGAGTTACATATGCTCCAATCCAAGTTTTGCCCAAATACTTTCAGCAATTTCTCAAAACCTTCACATGTTATCCTCTTCAGTGTTTCCATTATGTTTGCATTACGCTCCTAGTTTAGCAACATTTCTTACAACTACCTTGGAATTTTTAATCAGTGAATGCTTTATTAGAGTATTATACTACAAAGTGACTGTTGTCTAAGGAGCTATGTACAATGCAAGTGAGTGCTCTATTGTAGTTTGCACTACTCTGTTAGGGTGTATGGTTCTATTTTCATGGAATTAAGCTCCATAGTTTGAATTGTCCACCAATTATGCTAACATTATGCTGGCATAGTACTCCAGCCTATTATGCTTTATATTATGCCAACATATATGCTAACTACAAATATCAGTGTATAATGATATAGGATACAAGTACTTACCATTGATGGTAACAGTAATATTAAGACTATCACTTCCAATAGGATTAGCTATACTACATGTGTATGTTCCACCATCAGTTGTAGTAACATTATTAATAATATAGTCACTGCGAAAATCTGCAGTGGTACTGTCATGAGTGATTGTAGTCAAATTAGGGGTCAGTGGTGTTGGAGTACCATCCTTCATCCAGGTGAATGTGTCTGGGGGAGAACCTTGTGAGGTACAGGACAATGTCAGAGGAGAACCGAACTCAACATTGACAGTTGATAATGTTGTGGTGATGACTGGAGCAGCTGTGTGTATGAAGTTAGTTAACACAATTAATCGCACTATAAAGTGACTCACTTCTCACAGGTAAGTATACACCCACCCTCACAGTCTCGTCCACCATACTACTGTTCCTTATGGTACAAATGTAAACACCTTCTTCGTCAGCAGTAAATGTAGAACACAATTCTAGATTAATAACTCCAATATAATGAAAAAGCTTAGTTCCACGTGGTTGTACAACAGGTCCATCACATAAACCATGAGATATTTGAACACCATTAAAGGAAATGTGACCCAACTCTTCATTACTATTACCACCAGGTCCTAATCCAGTCACACAACGAAACAGTACACCATTTGGTCGATTAACATTGCATCTAATAGCAGAATAGTCATCAACAATGTTACTGGAGCCAACAGTATTAGATGAAGTACTTCTCACCCCACCAACAACTTCAACTCCTAATAGGTATTACATATTATGTATTAAAACATACGATAGTGTTTCCTGCAGCCTAAGAAGCCATAGAAAGAAGTGTTTGTGTCATGAGTAAATGTGACCCAGTTGGGGAAAACTGGTCTTATTGCCTATTTAAAAATATCGAGAAATGCAGGTTTTAAGTATTCAGTGTGTTGTAGCTCGCCAATGGTAGAAGCTTGGTGTACCAAATTTTCATACATTTTATATCAAAATTTCTACCATCAAAAGCATCCACAGTAGAAGTAGCCAACACTTAAGTTTCCCACCATTTAGATAGGTTTTAACTCGATGTTGACTCTACCAGGCCAGCTCCAAAAAGGGTGGCAGGCTGGGGAAGGGACTGTTTAAAAAATTAAAGAGGAAGGTGTAGGGATGAACTAGGCCAAGCTTTGAGCCATACAGGTCTCAAAACTGGTTAAAAATTAATGAAAGGACATTCTGCAGCACAGGTCTTTATTCAACACCACGGACCCATGACAGCAGATTTGATTTTTCACCAAGAACCCAAAGCTACATTAATAAACTATCAATTTCATAATCAAAAAAATAGCTAGACTTGCTTTTGCTGGCTGCTTTTCCAAAGCACAGTGGCGATCCGTACGAGTGATATGGGCCCCAATGGAGCTCTGGCCAGACTGGTGATGGCTGTGTGTGGCTGTGCAGCCGATAACACCAGTTTTCCCAGACCCAGTCACAAATCAAATTTTCCTATTGGGTCATTATGTGTCAAATCAACAACAAATTTAGGATCAACTCTCAGATTTTGAAGAAACTTGGCATGTTTGTAGTACTTACGGTGCTCATCGCCCTAGTCTCGTGTCACCAGACTGCTATTTCCTTGTAGTGGCACTTACCAATTAGGGATTATAAGTACCCTCTCGGAAAAGGGTCTGGTCCGGTTCGCATATTAAAAAGAGTCTAATTTAGTGGTGTTGTAATTGGAAAAACGTGACTTCAAGCACTACTAGTATCTCAAAATATAAGTATAGCAGCTTCTGCCTCAGTGTGTACGTAATGTTTTGTCGATGTAGAGAAAAAAAAACGAAAGTTTCTTTATGGAGGTCGCTGCAATAAAGAGCTAGAAATTTTTAAGGACAGGAATTATGTCGCATGGAACTCTCCCTCCTTTATCACGTATCAGAGAACTCAGTGATCCCAGTATGTACTAATGCAAGCACTGTCAAACTCTTCTGTTGAAAAAAAGGAATTGGAAGATGGTTTACAGGATAAAATAAAGGAGATCGACATAAGGTTGGGTTTGTTGACAGCCAAAAACCAGGTAGTTAATTATAGAAGGACATTGTCATAAGATGATGAAGAAGTGATTTATTAAAAAGTTACCATAAGGTATATTGTTTAACCAGGATATGTATTGATTACAAGTGTGATAATATATTAAACTGTATATCTAATATTAACTGTGTACGTCTACTTGATGTTGTACACGCGATATAATAATAAGATTTGGGCAGGCGTTTAGTCTCACTGACAGCTGGAATTCGGGTGTTGTGTCGTGTAGTGTCTGTATTGTTAACAAACCAATATACAAAAACTGCTACACATGTGCAATGTCAGGTTGAAGTTTTTGATAAATATGGCAAAAAATGTACCATCCTAACTCAAAGCTGCTCAGATACTGTAAAATCAATACCCAAAAGAAACTAATGATCTCCTGCATCAAACTTTATTGCAGGTGCCTAACAAAGATCTGATCAATGCATTGGCTCATCATATTTCAGTTGAGATGAAGAAAATCTCCTTATTAAGCCACAACTCTATCTTATGTCAGGGCCCCCAAAGAGTATGAAGGTTCAGCAGGAAAACCGTTTGGCAAGAACTAGTCCATGGAGTACCCACACTTGTAGGATTTTTCAGCATCTATTTCCTAGAACACCAAAGAAGTTCATATCCCTTTATTGTCTTGTGCAATTTTGAAGAAAAGTTTCCAGCATATGTCACCCATGCAGCATATTTTTTCACTTCTCTTATTTGCAAAAGCTACAAACAAGGAGGTAAGCAATGGCTATTATTTTTATGCAAACTGAATTGTTTGTCAAGGGTTAATGTAGGGGGGTACAGGCCCCTCCTGGGTTAGCCATTGCCCCCCTAGGTTTATACCTAAAGCCTTGAAAAATGGAAAGGTTTGATCCAAAAGTTGTATAATTAAATGATCAATATTCAATGGCACCACAGTAAAATTTCACCAAAATTTTTATCTAAATTTTCAAAATTTTGTAGCTCAATCATTGTTGGGATAACCTTTTTAAATGTCTAATATATTTCCTACACCTCTCTCCCGTATCAGTTTCCCAAATCTCCATAGCACCTTGTTTAAGTTCCTCTTTGCTATGTGGCTTAACTTCTCTGCGCAAATATCCTTTTAACTCATGCCATAGGTTTTCAATTGGATTTAAATCCGGATATTCGGGAGGATTTTTCCACCAAGTAATTTTGCTATCTTTAAAAAAAATTATCCGCTGCACTTATATTTGCAAGTCACTGAGTGAATGCTTTGTACAGCTTGCAAACCTGATGTATGCTTAGGATCGTTGTCCTGCATGAAGCGATGTCTTGATGGGTGGACAGTAGTCGTGTGCGATATGCGATATATATATATCGATATATCATGATAAAATTTTCTATATCGTGATATGGTATAGAATCTTTATATCGTGACATAAGCCTATGTATAGATTTTAGCTATAATTAGAGAAAAATGTATCCAAGATGTCATTGTAGTATCGTGCATGGGCAGATCAAAGGCTGTGCCAGTGTTATAAAATCAGTTGTAAATGGGTAGTTGGAAAAGGCAGATATGGTCGGACACGGACATTTTCAAAAAGCACTTTTACATTTATATAACAGTTATTTTTCATACCTAACGCTGTTTTTACAGCAGTCTTCGCTTACCCAGGCGTCGATCTTGTCATAGTGCTTATCCATTTATAAGCGCACGTGAAAAGGACTAGACCAGCACTCTACAGCATGCCATAGACCATATAGTGTTGTACACATGCTCTAAAATCTAATACAGAGTTATATAGTTGTAGAGAGTAGCTTGTATGCCCCATGCAACTTAGCTTAGCAGGCCAAATCCACAATCTTACTCCTTTTAGTATAAGGCACAGGTGCTTATACCGAGTGTTGAGGGTTTCAAGGACCTGGCCTACAAGGTTAAGTTGGGACATGCTAGATTAATCTCTGGGTCATTCCATGGCAAATCAACAAGGAATTTAGGGTCATCTCTCGGATTTTGACGAAACTTGGTGTTTGTAGTACCTGTGGTGCTTATCACTCATGCAAATTTTTAGCTCCATACATTCCATAGTTTCTGATTTATGACCACAAATATTTTGAATATTTCATGAAAATTTGGTCCATCTCTAGTTACAAAATTGACTGCAACTTTGTACTGTGTAAATAATTTTAAACACAATTTTCACTGATGGAAGATTGTTGATTGACCTTTCCAGTGATCCCTAAATTATGGGATATCTCCTTAATTATGGTTCAAAAGTACTTCATTGAAAACTTTAATCCTTTATATTTTGAAAAATGCTGCTTGAAATTTTTCAAATTCATTTGTGAATAATGATTGGGTCATAGTCTATGTTTGATAAATTTTTGTGGTGGGACCACAATGGGCTCAAGAGATATAATAAAGTATGTTGTGGTGTGTGATGGAATTTGCAGTCTATTATTGCTGTATTGGAGTGTACACCACCAATAACCACTCTCAACAAGGCCATGCCAAGTTTGTCTTACAGAGTGAAGGTGTCTAGGTACATTACAACCTGTATTAGTGACCACCTGTATTGAAAGACCATCTATAAGCTGCAGCTAATTTATACTTTAATTGGATCTTAATTTATAGCACCAAAGCATCAATGTTTTCTAGCAAATCCAAAAATGGTCCTTATTAGACAGGTTGACTACAAATGAGATCATCATGCATCCATAAACACATTTATGTTGTACCATCTCTTTAGTTATATCTTATTTATTAAGTAAAATCTTGCCGTAGTGCACTTACATACATATCCCCACTCTACACTATTCAAGTTACGTACATGGCTGCATAGGTACAACAGACCTCCTCAAAAAGGATATCTTGGTACCTTGATAGCCTCATGAATCATGATCTTACTTTATAATTGTACGTACACTTTGGACCCAAGACAAGTCTGTGGTTTCTCAAAAATGAACACTTCATCAATGGTCCAGGGAATAGAAGAATTACAATACCGTAGAGTCTGGTTGTTAAGCGCATGTATTTATTAAGCGCATATTGTTTGTTAAGCGCACACTCAGTTCTGGTACTTAACCATGGTTGATAGGCGCATGTATGGATGAACACGAAAATCCAGCGCTAGTTGCAGCTGTACAAGAGAAGAAACGCTAAGGGTTCGCTAACAGTGCAAGGCACGAAATTTAGTGCGATATATGGAGGTGTGGCCATCGATATGGCCTAATAGCGTACCTTCCACTAAAGTAACGGTGTCATCTAAACTATAAATTCATGCTATTCATGAAGGATTTGAACACAAACTGAGCCAAACTGCGAAGCAACTGCAAACCATACCACCACAAGAGGAACAAATCCATCATAAAATGTTTATTAGGCGCATGCGCTTAACAAGTAGATGTTAATTAAATTTTTTTTCGTCAAACATTTATTAAGCGTATGCGCTTAACAACCAGACTCTACGGTATATACAGTAGATGCATTACTTGTACCAAGAGTTTTTATATTATTAACACTTGCTTGCACCTCAATGCATGTAATTACTAAAATTAATGGTTTTTCAAAGTATTTTGTGTTCACATTTGAAGATCAGTACAGGTAAATGTTAAATATGTGGTCAACATGTTTACTTCCTACATGAGTATGTGTATGAATTTATGACTTGATCTTCAAAGTGGTCGTGAATGTAAAGTAATGTAGTAATTAATTTCACACATTGAGGTACAATTAATGCATGTATATGGCAAAACCCCTCCATTGCTAGGACCATAATAAAGTGTTCATATTACAGAAGCCACAGAAGTATCTTGGTCTAAATGTATGTGCATCGCTAGAGTGGGAGTACAGTGTATAAACAGGTGTCCTGGTTATCAAGGTACCCAGGTATCCCTTCTGAGGAGTTCTGTTGTATGTACCTATGCAGCCACATAAGGAACTTAAATATGGCTAAGTCCACTACAGTGGGATTCAACTTAGTAAAGAAGGTACTTGTGAAGAGATGGTACAACATTTACATGATGTTTATGGACACATGGTGGTCAGATCTATAATTTATAGCAACCTGTCTAATAAGGACCATTTTTGGATTTGCTAGAAAGGGTTGATGCTTTGGTGCTATATGTTAGAGAAGTATAACTTAACTGCAGTACATAGATGGCCTTTCAATACAGGTGGTCACTAATACAGGTTGCAATATACCTAGACACCTTCACTCTGTAAGACAAACTTGGCATGGCCTTGTTGAGAGTGGTTATTGGTGGTGTACACTCCAATATAGCAATAATAGACTGCAAAGTCCATCACACACCACAACATAATTCATTATATCTCTTGAGCCCATTGTGGTCCCACCACAAAAATTTATCAAACATAGACTATGACCCAATCATTATTCACAAAAGAATTTGAAAAATTTCAAGCAGCATTTTTCAAAATATAAAGGATTAAAGTTTTCAATGAAGTACTTTTGAACCATAATTAAGGAGATATCCCATAATTTAGGGATCACTGGAAAGGTCAATCAACAATCTTCCATCAGTGAAAATTGTGTTTAAAAATATTTAGACAGTGCAAAGTTGCAGTCAATTTTATAACTAGAGATGGACCAAATTTTCATGAAATATTCAAAATATTTGTGGTCATAAATCAGAAACTATCGGATGTATAGAGCTAAAAATTTGCATGAGTGATAAGCACCACAGGTACTACAAACACACAAAGTTTTGTCAAAATCTGAGAGGTGACCCTAAATTCCTTGTTGATTTGACATGGAATGACCCCTCTATGACACTGAATTAGATTTCTAGAGCACATATACAACACTATATGGTCTTTAGAGTGCTAGTCTAACCTTTGCACATGCGCTTATATATGGATAAGCGCTATGACAAGATCTACACCTGGGTCTGGAAGCGAAGACTGCTGTAATAACAGCATTAGGTATGAAAAATAATTGTTATATAATGTAAAAGTGCTTTTCAAAAATGTCCTTGTCTGCGTCCGCGTCTGCCTTTTCCAACTACCCGTTGTAAACTGGTTCACAAATAATTGTAGCATGGCTAAGTACCTCCTTTTGGCCACACAGTCTGGCCACTATTTAGTTCAAAGACTTCAAACGAAACCAAACACCAGACCAACACAGGAAGTCGCAATGCAAGGCTAATACATCAAGGACTGACAAGGAGGTAAATCACTCTGGAACGAATGAACACACAAACACTGCACTCGTCTGAATGAATGGGAAGCAGTACAACCACTGGACTGAGCCCGGTATCTACCACATGCTCGTTCGCCAATAAATTAAGCCAACCAAGACTATTATAGCACTGCACCACTCAACAATGAATATCAGACACTTCAGCTACACCCGTCTAAATGATGCGAAGCAGTACAATGGCTGGAGTGATTGGCATCGATGATGCATGGCACCTCGTACTTGTGCATAACAAAAGCACTACCAATGAATAAACTAGCTAATATCTGCACACGTCCCATACCACAAATCAGTTAGAACACACCCATTCGGTTTGTATCTGATTTGTATGTAAATACTCAACCCGCAGGTGTTGTGTTTACAAATCAGATACAAACATCATGGTTGTGCTCCAACTATTACTTGTACACTGTACTTTTTTTCTTCGATAAAAGAGCTTGCAATGTTGTATGCTAGTCATGTACCATGTTGTATTGTACTTCTAGTAAATCACTGCTACAGGTGTCATCAGTGTAAATACACAAGCTGAGTGATGAGTTTGTATATCGTGATATATATTGTATTGTGTTATATTGTGTGCAATAATTATGATAGGAAAATATCCTATATCGCACACCACTAGTAGACATCCTTTAAAAATGGCAACAGTGTTCTTCTTAGTATCTTGCAATATCTTTCACCGTTCATTATCCCTTCGAAGATGCAAATTCCTGTGCAGCCCTTCATGCTGATACCTGCCCCAAACATGTATTTTAACTGGATTCTTTGCTCTGTGGACATCAATGAAGCTGTCACTCTGCTAGCTCAGACCACTTTGTTGTCTCCAAGGCAATTAAGTGTCGGAAATAAAGTGGAGCCAAACTGTAAATACCACAGGACGAATAGGAAAAAAATATTCCTGAGACTTACACACGGAACATTTAAACAGAAGACTAAAGATAATGATGCGCAATCATTTCACCAAATGCTGTACAGTGTGGTTCCAAAACTTTAGGTACAATAGAGCAGGCCTGTACAAGATTCGGAGAGGGAACTGATGTTGAACATACAAAGAACTACCATACTGTACCTTCCAACAAAAATGACATTCTTAAAATCCAAGAACAATTATTACTAGAAGTGCTCAAATTTAAAGAAAGGCAGCACTACAAAGCTTACACGGATCACCAGCTACTGCTGCAGTCTATAAACTGGACGAAAATGATAGATTAGGTAAAAGAAAGGATTATAAATTATCCCATGTGCATATATTATTGATTTGCTTGTGATTATTATGTACAATATATGTTCACATTTAAAATTTAAATTATTATTTATTACACAAATGTGCATAGAGGTCACAATATTTGCATGCTATTATTTCACTCCTACGCTCAGAGGAGAACAAAAAAATCACGGAATAGTTTCTTTCTGCAACACTGTTCAACATTATTTTCATACTCTTTTATGACAAAAGATACTTTTCCCCTGTCTTTCTAGGATACAGAATAGCCTCAGCTTGACATCCATCCCTTCCAGCTCGTCTGGATTTTTGTATTAATTCTTCAAGTGCTCGAGGTGATACATCAAGACACACGGTAGTGTGTTGTGTGGCCAAGAAAGCCGGCGACCACACTGTGAGTATATTTACAGGAAGAAAGACAACAGCTTTTTCATGCGTGCATAGCTCCATGGCCCCTTCTCCAAAGCATACCATTTTTGCACTATAGTTGTCCCACAAGTAGGGTACGCCACAGCAAATTTGATTAAATTCGCAACAGCCATTTGCGAGATATGGGCGTTCAAAATTTCGTTTTAATTTCTTCGTTATTTTCTTCTTATGCCATACGGTGGGCTACAGGGACTTCGATTTCTTTTCGCACACTTTGCAAAAATTGCTATAAAATCTCCTCAATCTTTGGCACAAATGAAGAGTGTGTAACGGTGGATTCACGTACCAAGTTTGTTGTGAATCTGAGTAATATTCAAGGAGTTATGAGCATTTATTCACGTAAAAAAAGATCAAACTTCTATCACGGCTACAGGGTAAACCAAGTATAGAAATAACTTGAAAATTCGTGTGTAGATAGGTTGATCATCGTAGCAGTGCCTTTTGATAGTTTGAATAGCAATAGAGTTACAGCGACAAAGTTATAAAGCAAAAACCAAGCAAGTGTAAAATCGTGGGATCAAGATACTCTAATAGAGCAGTCACCACGGGGTAAAAAGGTGTGCAAAAAATGTCCCAAAAAAACCTTATCAGAGTTTGAACCAGACACCTCCATACCTAACACCTGTATCCTTAACCACTGAACCACTGCTACCTTGGCTGACCACCTCACTAAATTTCTGCTTTATAAATGAAATTTCTAGTTAAAATCTGCTTATAATCAAACATTTGAAATTTCATAGATCTACCAATAGAAGTACTAGATTGTTCTAGAACATTCTATGTATGTTCTATTAGAAGTCCTCAAAAAAATGTGCACTCTATTAGAGTGTTACAATAATATTATATTAAATCATGCAATGAAATACATTTAGAAGTCTGTCTTCAATAATCATCATTGTATCTACATAGAAAAGGAGAAATGTGAGTTAAAACAAACCTCAAAGTCAGCCATAGGCTGGTTTTGGAGCATTATAAACTACAAAAAGAAGTGAAACCCACACAAAAACAGCCAAGCTGTGAAAAAATGGTGCTTCCTTAAAAAGCCTGGGTTAAAAAAGTTGTGAAATCAAAGGTGGCGGCCAAGAAATGGCTGCAATGATGTTAATGCTAAAAATTTTTAATAATGGCGTGCATTGTTAAAATTTATTAGCATTAACATCATTGCAGCCATTTCTTGGCCGCCACCTTTGATTTCACAACTTTTTTCACCCAGGCTTTTTAAGGCCGCACCATTTTTTCACAGCTTCGCTGCTTTTGTATGGATAATAGATAACATGAACAATATCTGGACAATCCATCCCAGTAGTGGCCATCAACAATCGCAATACACTATTTGTTTTGCAGACTTATTTTAATAGCATCTTGCACATTTCATTTGTGGAGACTGCTGTAAATACATCTACTAAATAAACCCCAAGCATGGGCTTAATTCCAGAATCTCCTCTGCCCTTCCAAAGAGTAATGGACAGTTTGTTGAAGGAATTCCGGACATGGCAATTTACCTTGAAGACATCTTAGTGACAGGCCCTGATGATGCCCAACACCTAAAATCATTGAAAGAAGTGCTTTGTAGGTTGCACAAAGTTGGCTTGAAATGAGAAATGTCATTTTATGCAGCCATCAGTAAAGTATCTGGGTTATTGCATTGACAGCAATATGAAGTGCACCACAGCCAACCAATGTCACTGCACTAAATCATACTTGAGTCTCTTGACCTACTATGGTAGATATTTGCCTCATCTTCCAACTGTTCTAGGTCCACTCTATCAATTACTGCATCAAGGCATTGTGTGGTCATGGGGGTCAGAAGAGAAACAGGCTTATAGTAAATCAAAAAGAGTTGTTGTTGTCGGATCAAGTGATTGTGCACTTTAATCAGGAACTGCCCATAGTGATGCTTCCAGTTATGGAATTGGCACAATGCTGGATCACAAACTTTCAGATAGGTCAGAAATGCTATTGGCTTTGTATCATGTACATTGTAGGCAACAGAAGAAGGAATCAATACTCACACATAGAAAAAGAAGTGCATTTTTGGAGTGAACTTCTTTATTGCTTATTGATGGGTTGCTGCTTCACCTTGATCACTGAAACAACAACCATTATTAGCATTGTTGAAGAAACACAAATATATTCCTAGTCATGTATAAGGATGAATTCAGAGATGAGCAGTAGATCTAGCTGGCTATGAGTATAAGTTTACTGTAGTACTACTGCTCATGGCAATGTAGATGCATTGAGTGAGCGGCAACACCACAAATTCCATCAGAACTGATCTTAACTATAGAATAAATATCTGAACCCCTATGACTAATAATCAAATACATTCATGGACTACCGCCACCTTCATATTACACTATGAAATAGTGCTATGTCAGGAGTGTAATGTGACCATATTTCAGGGTGGTACCATATTCACAATTCAAGTTATGGGTTGCCAAGTACATGCAATTGGAAAGCCTATTAGACACATTTTCGCAGATCCGGTCACAGATACTGTTTGCTGCCAAAATATATGCAATTGTATTGAATGAGACCACTGTGGTTAAGGATGACTTAAATAACTATACGTATGTCCAGTAAACTTTGTTTAATATAGCCACCTATGAGCCAAAGTATTCCGTTCATGTTAAAATATTGAACACAAAATAATGACACAGCTAACTATTTTCAAGTCGACTGGTCATACGTATCTTTACACAGCTGGCCAAGTAAAGTACTTCAAAGTAGTCTTCATCCTATCACACATAAACTATGTCACTTGATCTACATTAATCCACAAACATCACTACACATGCTCACCTGATATTCGAAGTGTTAATGGATCACTAGTGTAGTCCACATCATTAACAGTTACAGTACAAGTGATGGTACCAGCATCATCTGCCAGTAGATTATTATCGGTTACATTTTGTGTTGTCTGACCAGTAGGAAAACATGTTGGATTATCACTATTATGAGCAGTATTAGTATAACATCCTGTAGTGTCCCACTGATATGGTTCAGTATATGTTCCTCCATTAGACAATGTTACCATACATGTCAGAGTCACACTGCTCAATATGGGATAGTCAAATGTGTTAGTAGATCCACTAACTGTTGTACCAGCTGGACTACTGACTATAGTGACTGTGACATCAGAAACATCTGAAACAATTAAGAACAATAATATCTAATTATGATAACTGATTTGAAATATGGGAGCATAACAACTCCCCAAAATTTGTCCTACTCAACTTTTCCGTGATATCTGTAGGACTCGACCATTTATAATAATCGTAGCTACAACATTACTTACTGCCCAACCATAATCAAATCTTTCAGGCATGCATATAAAATGAATCCAGTGATTCCACTCATATTGGCATCAAGGCTATCAGCCTGAAACAGAAGTGTTACCTATCAAGACACACGGTAGTGTGTCGTGCGGCCCAAGAAGCCGGCACGCCATACCCGTGAGTATATTGACAGGAAGAACGAAAACGTCATTTTCACACCTTTGTATCTCAGTGGTCACTTATCCGATTGGAACCAAACTTGCTACACAGTTGCCCGCCATCCAGGGGAGTCTACATTCCAAATTTGAAGGAAATCGCTCCAGCCATTTCTAAGATACGAGCTGCCAAAGTTTCGTTTTTTATTCTTCTTCGTCTTTTCGCACACTTGCAAAAATTGCTATAACAAGCAAACGTGTACTCCGATCGCCATGAAATTTGGCACACAGAAAGGGAGTCCAACGGCGAATCCTAGCATCAAATTTGGTACAAATCCGATGAATGGTTCAGGAATTATGACCAATTATTCGCGTAAAATAAGATCGATTTGTTGTCACGCCTACAGGGTAAACTGTTTCATGGAATGAGTTGAAAATTGCTATGTAGATGGAGTAACCATCGTAGGAGTGCCTATTGGTGGTTTGAAAGGAATCGAGATAAAGACCATGGAGATATGACACAAAACCCAACCTGTGTCACAATTACGTGATCGATTTTTACAAATAAAAAAGTTTTAGTTTTCACGCCTACTAGGCAAACCGCTTAGAGCAATCAGCTGAAAATCGGTGTATAGCTGGAATAATCTTCATAGAAAGTCCTTGTAGTAGTACAGAAGAATCGGATTGCAAACCACTGAGTTATGATTCTAAAGCAAACTCCGTGTAGCAAATGCGAGATCGAGATACTCTAATAGAACAGTCACCCTAATAGAGCATTCGGCTAATTTATTTACTCCATTATAGAATTTTATTACATCACAAGTTATTCTGTAGGGAGTTCAAACAGTTAATCTTATAGACAGTTCAGTAAGAAGCAAGTCACCATGTGGAGAGTTAAGCAAATATATCACTATAGAGATTCAGAACATTACAAGTCACACTGAAGAAAGTTCAGCTATAAACAAGTCATGCACCCTGTAGAGAATTCAGCTACAATTAAGTCACTCTCTAGAGAATTCAGCTACACAGAATTCAGCTACACACAAGTCACTGTGGAGAGAGTTCAGCTACAAACAAATTACCCTGTAGAGAGATCAGCTACAAATAAAACACTTTGCAGAGTGTTCAGCTACAACAAATCAACCTTTAGAGCAATCAGCAATGAACAAATCAACACAAATCTACCTGTAGAGAGATAAGCTAGAAACAAATCACCCTGTAGAGAGTTCAGCTACAAAAATCACCCTGTAGAGACATCAACTAGAAACTAGACACAATGTAAGGAGTTCAGCTACAAGCAATCACCCTGTAGAGAGTTCAGTGAAAACAAATCAACCTGCAGAGAGATCAGCTACAAACAAATCACCTTATAGAGAGTTCAGCTACAAACAAATTACCCTGTAGAGAGATCTTCTACAAACAAATCAACCTGCAGAGAGATCAGCTACACACAAATCAACTCGTAGAAAGATCAGCTATAAAAAAATCACCCTGTAGAGACATCAGCTAGAAACTAGACACAATGTAAAGAGTTCAGCTACAAGCTATCACCCTGTAGAGAGTTCAGCTAAAACAAATCAACCTGCAGAGAGATCAGCTACAAACAAATCACCTCATAGAGAGTTCAGCTACAAACAGATTACCCTGTAGAGATATCAGCTAGAAACTAGACACAATGTAAGGAGTTCAGCTACAAGCAAATCACCCTGTAGAGAGTTCAGCTACAAACAAACCAACCTGTAGAGCGATCAGCTAGAAACAAATCACCCTGAAGAGAGGTCAGCTACAAAAAATCACCCTGTAGAGATATCAGCTAGAAACAAATCACCCTGAAGAGAGGTCAGCTACAAAAAATCATCTTGTAGAGAGATAGACTACAAACAAAACACTTTGCAGAGAGTTCAGCTACAAACAAATCAACCTTTAGAGCGATCAGCAACAAACACATCAACCTGTAGAGATATCATCTAGAAACAAATCACCCTGTAGAGAGTTCAGCTAAAACAAATCAATCTGCAGAGAGATCAGCTACAAACAAATCAGCTTGTAGAGAGATCAGTTACACACAAATCAACCTGTAGAGAGATAAGCTAGAAACAAATCATCCTGTAGAGAGTTCAGCTAAAACAAATCAATCTGCAGAGAGATCAGCTACAAACAAATCACCTTATAGATAGTTCAGCTACAAACAAATTACCTTGTATAGAGATCAGCTACAAACAAATCACCCAGTAGAGAGATCAGCTACAAACTAGACACAATGTACGGAGTTCAGCTACAAGCAAATTATCCTGTAGAGAGTTCATCTACAAACAAATCAACCTGTAGAGCAATCAGCTAGAAACAAATCACCCTGAAGAGAGGTCAGCTACAAAAAATCACCCTGTAGAGAGAAACAAATCACCCTGAAGAGAGGTCAGCTACAAACAAAACACTTTGCAGAGAGTTCAGCTACAAACAAATCAACTTTTAGAGTGATCAGCAACAAACAAATCAACTTGTAGAGAGATCAGCTACAAACAAATCAACCTGCAGAGAGATCAGCTACAAACAAATCAGCTTGTAGAGAGACCAGTTACACACAAATCAACCTGTAGAGAGATAAGCTAGAAACAAATCACCCTGCAGAGAGTTCAGTTTCAAGCAAAACACCCTGTAGAGAGTTCAGCAACAAAGAAACCACCATGTAGAGAGTTCAGCTGCAAACAAATCACCTTATAGAGAGTTCAGCTACAAACAAATTACCCTGTAGAGAGATCGGCTACAAACAAATCAACCTGTAGAGAGACCAGCTAGAAACTAGACACAATGTAAGGAGTTCAGCTACAAGTAAATCAGCCTATAGAGAGTTCAGCTAAAACAAATCAACCTGCAGAGAGATCAGCTACAAACAAATCACCTTATAGACAGTTCAGCTACAAACAAATTACGCTGTAGAGAGATCGGCTACAAATTAATCAACCTGCAGAGAGATCAGCTACACTCAAATCAACTTGTAGAAAGATTAGCTACAAACAAATCACCCTGTAGAGAGATCAGCTAGAAACTAGACACAATGTAAGCAGTTCAGCTACAAGCAAATCACCCTTTAGTGAGTTCAGCTACAAACAAATCAACCTGCAGTGAGATCACCTACAAAAAAGCACCTTGTACAGAGTTCAGCTACAAACAAATTACCCTGTAGAGAGATCGGCTACAAACAAATCAACCTGTAGAAAGATCAGCTACACACAAATCAACTTGTAGAGAGATCAGCTACAAACAAATCACCCTGTAGAGAGATCAGCTAGAAACTAGACACAATGTAAGGAGTTCAGCTACAAGTAAATCACCCTGTAGAGAGTTCAGCTAAAACAAATCAACCTGCAGAGAGATCAGCTACAAACAAATCACCTTATGGACAGTTCAGCTACAAACAAATTACACTGTAGAGAGATCGGCTACAAATTAATCAACCTGCAGAGAGATCAGCTACACTCAAATCAACTTGTAGAGAGATTAGCTACAAACAAATCACCCTGTAGAGAGTTCAGCTACCAACTAATCTCTCAGTAGTTCAGCTAGAAACAAACCACCCTGAACACAGATCAGCTAGAAACAAGCCACCCTGTAGAAAGTTTGACTACTGTACATTTCAAATCACCCTCTGTAAAGAGTTCAGCTAGATACAAAACCATCCTGTAGAGAGATCAGGTAGAAACAGATCATGCTGTAGACAGTTCAGCTAGAAACATGTCACCCTGTAGAGAATTCAACTGCATAACAAGTCACCCTGTAGAAAGTTCAACTATGCTGCAATTCTTTCTGTAGAGAGTTTGGTTAGATTATGAGTCACTCTGTGAAGAATTTGACTACAAATAATTCACCATGTAGTCTAAGAGTACAGGTCTGTAGAAATTTCAATTACATACACATTTCCCTGTAGACTATTCAGCTGCAAACAATTCAGCCTGTATAACTGTGATGAATTAATTTGGTGTTTTAATTATCAAAATATTTTGATTAATCAATAGATTGTAATAGATACTAAATAATATTGTTAAATGTACATGTAACTAAATAAACAATTAAAAATCTACTACCTACAATCCTCATTCCTGTAGTAAAAAAAGACAATTTAAGAGAAATACCCAAAGCTGGCCATAGGCTAGCTTTGGGTATGAAATGACAAAAAGAAGTGATATCTAATCAAAAACAACCAAACTGTAAAAATAGGGTGTGACCTCCAAAAAGCCAGGGCGAAAAAAGATGTCAAATCCTAGGTGGTGCCCAAGAAATGACTGTGATGGTAGAATTTAATAACGACAAATTTGGTGCAGAATCCTTGGATGAGGCTATGCAAATTCACCTGAATTATCATTGTTAAGTTTTTGGCATTAACCCATCACAGCCATTTCTTGGCTGCCATGGATTTCACTTTTTTTTTTAGCCTGGCAATTTGGAGGCTACGCCTTTTTACAGCTTGGCTGTTTTTTGATCAGAATATTCTTATCTACAGATGCAATGAAGATGATAAAACACAAACTAGTGCTCTCCAAATACAAAAAAATACCTACCAAAGGATCTAACTACTATCATGAACCACGATAGTGGGTTCATAATAGGGATCGCCCATGTTATTTACAAAAACTCTAATAGAACGCATGCCTAAAAACCACCTTGGAAAGCATCCTTCAACTCAAAACAACTCTCTGGTTGTTATTTGCAATGAGTATTGGTCCACTAGTAAGTATCAAGTGAAAAAGAAACAGTATGTGTATTTGGGACAAAACTGAAATTTGCCATTTTGTTTATCTTCATATTCATATTAGCTATTCATAATATTTTGTTTCACAGGCATAACAAATTATACAAGGAGAACTCTGGGATAAAAAAGTAGCAAGGCTTGTTGAATGAGTTAGTGTGTGTGTCTGTGAGGCATTATTGGCTTCATTTTCGAGCAGGAACAGCCCAAACCAGGCCATTTTCTTCTTGCTCAGCCGCCTTCCGTATGAGAAGCCATACATTGACCTACTTAAATGTCTTGAAGATGGATTTGCTTGCGTATTCAGCTTGTTATCCATTATATTAAAGCTGAATACAACTCAGGAAGCCTATCCTGTGCAAAAAGGTTTGTTTATAGATAGTTATCCTACTGTGATTGTATAGGTGGGTGGGCCTTTGTGACGCGCTACTGTATAACACGAGGTATAACATTACTTGAGTAAACTTTACTAGATCTTATGCATTGCGCGAAGCTGGCTACAAAGACATAAGAGTGTTCACTCATAGGTTCGATCTTACCACTTACCGCTACAGGCCTAAGCCAAGCACCTTCCTCTATGCGAAGCAATTTTGTGGTTTATGAACTAATTACATGTGGTGCCTCATGTCTGCAGTGGTTTGTGTAAGTTACAGCTGGTGACCACAGCTTGCATTTGATGCATTAATAGCCAACTTTTACTTGTCAGGATTCCATGTCTCTTGACAGTTAGCTACTTAGCTCAGTATACATAACATCTTGGTGTGTTCATTAGTTGTTATTCCTGGATTTCCATTTCCTATAGAACCACAAAATTTCCATCACTATTTCCATCTTGAACGTGAATTTTCAAATAATTTTATTGCTGTGTTAGTGGGTTATTTTAGTGGTTTCTTCAAGGTTTAGCCATATTAAAAAATGAATAATGACGCATCAGTTTAGGAAATATTTGAAATGGGAATCTAGGAAACAACTTGCCCTTATACTATTAGTATTAAGGATGCCAGTGTAACGATGACAACTGAGAGTGAGTGCCAAGACTATAATTTCACATGCATGTATGTATCATGACAATAGCTATAGGCATGCATGTGTGGTATCTGCCTTAGTGCTTTTTGCAAGATAAATCATTATTGGCTATACCAGCATGTCTAACAAGTTAATCCAAACTGGATTTAGAAAAAAGTGCATAAACTAGATGAATAAAAAATTGAAAATTTCAAATGGGGAATAGGGATCGCTGAAAAAAGCCACAAAACAAGAAGGGGTCACTGGGGTGGTAATGTAAACCACAAATCCCTATTTTGACTTAACTAATGTAGCAAAATATTGACGTGACAGAGTCAAAATACGGATTTGTGTTTTACATTACTACCCCAGCAATCCCTTCTTGTTTTGTGGCTTTTTTCAGCGATACCTATTCCGCATTTGAAATTTTCAATAATAAAATAGCTAATACTGATAATTATTCTTTAATTTTTTGTTTGCTTGTTCATGCCTATGGCTACATAAAAGTTACATCTTAGTGCTTGTATTATTATACTTGCAAAAGTGTTTATGGCAAAAGTAAATTTCTTCTCTAAGTTTATTTTATTTATTTATTGATTAAGACTTTACAGCACAAGTGCTGAAGGTCTGTAAGACTCCTAGTCATACAGCCTGTTTAAAGTTGTTAGAGAAAGTGTGTTTCAAAAGGTGGAGAAAGGAGAAAAAATCCATGACTGGACCTGGGCAGCCTCGAATTGTTACGTAGGTATATTACTATTTGTCTATTATGATATACTGTTCTATTAATTTTTCATACAAAGTACGATAAGCTACATTTGCTTAACTTTTTCAACAAGCAAATCCTGCACTTTTATGCTAGAATATGATTATACAATTTCCAACGTGTTGTCGAGATTTGCTAGCAAAGCACTTATTATCATGATTATGATGACGATTGGAGTGAGAGTGAGTGAGTGAGTCTTAATTGTAGTGTATTATGCCACTGATCGGTTCCAAAATGGCTATAATATATCAGGTTCAATTCGATGGAATACTAAAGAAGTTACAATAGTATGCAGAGTTTATTTGATTACTTTTGTAATATTCCAATACAGCACTTTTTTTTCGAGAATTGCTAATATATAGAACACACATAGAATGTTTAGAATAATCTAAAGGTAGAATTTTGAAATTATAAACCTTTACTATTGAGTAGCTAGATTTTAGCAAGAATTTTCAATTTATTTCTTCTAAAGTATGAAAAGTTTTTACTATGATGGTTAACCTATATATATATATATACCACTCCTTAAGTTATGCCCATAAGTGGTTTACCCTGTATAGGCGTGACAACAAGTCAGCCTTTTTATATGCCAAACAATCATCCATAGTTCTATGACTATCAGATTTGCACTAAACTTGATCTGCATTTTTGCTACAATACATTCTTAAAGTGCACCACCAAAGTTCTGATCTCTACATTTGCAATTTATTATGGTTTTTGTAAAGTGTGTGAAAAGAATAATCTAAATTCCCCCCTTTAAATGGAGAGAATAACAAAGAAATTTAGCCTAACTTTGAGGGCTCGTATTTTACGATTGCATTGCTCAGATTTGGTATGTTAGGTGCAGAAGGTGGAGGGAATTTGCAATGCAAAAATGGTTCCAATTTGAGAAGGTAACATGGAACTACATATGCATGAAAATTGTGTTTCCTTTCTTCCTGTAAATATACTCAGGGTGTGACACGGTGGCCCCTTGTCCGCATGACACACTACCGTATGTCTTGGTCTTAATTTCTGTATATAGTGACTGGGTCAATTGTAAAGGTGCTTCTCGTACCTTTCTTCAGCTGTATAATGGGTGCTTGATATGGAAGGATCATTTCACTTCTCGCAATTGATAGTTGGGAAATGCATATGATCACAATTTCCATGGTGATTGAATTGATTGCAGGGTGCTTCTTGCACTGTTCTTCAGTTGTAAGACTGTATAACAGGTGGAACAAAGCTGAAATAGCAACATGGCAATTGCTTTTCAGTATTTGATAGTTAGGGTATGTGTTAAATTGCAATAATGTCTGGCCATGCTATTCTTTTCTTTGTTGCAGTATGTGTTAGTTTTCCACTAGTCATAAATATTATAGAACAATAAAGTAAACAAACAAGTGTAAGGAAAAATTAGAAATACCATGATTGAAGTAGGAATTAAATGTCCACTACTATAGCTGCAGGTGTAGATGACCTCCCTTGTTGCACTGCTTTTTATTTCTATGATCCCTACTCAAATATATTATTTCTAATTTTCTTATGTTTGTATAAAATTATGTTCTCAAACATAGATACTTACCAACAACAGTAACAGAGATGTTTGAACTATTACTTCCAATAGGATTAGTTACAGTACATGTGTATGTGCCATTATCACTTGTAGCAACTCTGTTAATTCTGTAGTTAGCATGGAACACTGCACTAGTATTAGTATGAGTCACATTAGTGATACTAGTGGAGTTTAATATTGGACCACTATCTTTCCTCCATGTAAAGGTGTCTGGGGGAGAACCTCGTGAGGTACAGGACAATGTGAGGGAAGAACCAAAAGCAGCTGCTACAGTAGATGGTGATGGAGGGTCTATCTTTGGAGCAGCTGTGTAAAGAGATGAAAAATGGTTAACAATGAGGTGATGGGGTACACATCAAGTGACTTACTTCTTCCACTAAGATACAAACCCACCCTCATGGTCTGTTCCATCATTGAACTGTTCATCATGATGCAAGAGTAAACACCTTCTTCAGTAATAGTGAATGTTCCACACAGATATAAGTTGATTACTCCTGGATACCTCTTACGATTTGCCTGGCGTACTTCAAATACAGGACCTTCACAACCTTGCAATACAGGAATTCTATTACTACTAAAGAACCATCCACCTAGTGCAGTATTTGGATCATCATCAGCAGGTCCCAGTCCAGAAGCACAACGTAAAATTGCACTATGTTCATCAAGTGTAAATGGCTGAATAATATGTGAGTAGTCAGCAGTTTGATTACTATTAACTAAATCTGTGCTAATATCAGATGCTCCAGTTACTGCAATACCTATTATGTACATGTACAAAATTGTAATCAACTCTGTACCATGTTGATACAATACTTCAGTGCATGATTATTGTGACTGGATTTGTGAAAAGGCAACTTTTTCACACACAAAATTTGACCCATTTTTTTGAACTTTGAAGTTTCATACCTTTTGATCATTTCATATAATTGCCTAAATTTTCCATGACTGCAGCTACAGTATCTGGCTGTCTTTTGATACTAAGAGAAAGTTAATCACTGTAAGGAGTCAAGTGTTACATCATTTTGTTTGCTGGTATGTAAAATGTGTGGAAAATGTACCTTTTCACAAATCCGGTCACAATTATGGTTCACATTATTGTATGTTGTTTAAGTACCGTAGTTTGGAATATTTTCAGCTGAAAGCATTTCACTGTTAGAAGTTTTCATTGTTGCATGCCAACCACGAAAATATTTCAACACGAAAATTATTTGCTAAATCACACCGCAAAATAATTTCCCACATAATGAAAGTACTTACTGGGAACAAGCTAGTTACCATATCATTGTTCTAACAAGTAATCTGCATCATAATCCAGTGAATTTACAGTTATAGACTAGTGATTCAAAGAAACAGGCAGCCAAAAATGACAATATTTGAAGTTTCCTGCACAGAGCAAGTCATTGCGGAAGCAACAAGAATGGAGGGATTTGAGCACAGGTGTTATGTGCGTGGTTATCACATATATCAGACAATATATGGGATGCAGTTGTAGGAGAGATGCTGTAGCGGTGAAAAAGATGGCATCACCATCAGAGACCTGCCAAGAAAGATTTCAAGAATTTAATTTATTCACTATTTTTGCATCAAGGTGGATGCACAATTTGTACAATAACTGACAGAAGGTGTTATTCAGCAGACTTACAACAGGGTGGTTTGGAAGTTCCACACCTACTTACTTTTAGAGCACCCTCAAAAGAAATACAGGAGTTGAAAACTGCTTCCTGTAAATAATTAAGCAATAAGAGATAAAGGAAACTCGAAGATATGTGTAGGATTATTTATTACACAATTATTTTCATAAGTCTAAGTAGTAGCTATTAAGTGGTTATTAGTGCTAAATTACAGAGTTACATTTCTTCATCTGAACTTCGCAGCAGCAATACATAATCCTGAAAGTTGCTATACCAAATCTTCTGATAAATTCTCATCTTCGGATGTATCTTTATCTGAAGACTCCTCAGGACTTTCACTATAGTCTGGATCTGTATCATCTTCACTATGAGTTTAGGAAATTTCAGAATGACAGAATCCTCAGATAACAAAGCTAGGATTATTTGAAATGTATATACTACCATTTCAACCAACCACTTTGCTCCCAACTTCCACAATGCTGGAAGGGAAAGATCAACCTGCTATAGTTGTTGTTCCTCGATGCCCACAGATGGATCTAGCTACTGCCATATTTGATCAGAATACCACTCCTGGAATTTCTCCCTAAGAAAGTCCTTAGCAGGCTTGTTGACTGTTAGGTCAACCGGTTGCAGCTTATCAGTTGTATTGGGTGGGAGAAGTCACACATGAATGGTATTCTCCTCTAACAGTTTGGTGTTTGCTACTGTCACTTGGCCTTTGAAGTTGTCCATGATCACAACAGCTGTGTCATCTGATCTTTTGCTGTTTGTATTCATATATGTGATTCAGTCTGAGAAAACCGGTCTTATCGTCCATGTCAGCAGATTCGATTTTTCACCCAGGACACAAAGCTACATGAATAAACTATCTAATTCCACAATCAAAATCAGCTAGACTTGAGTAGTCTGGTTTTGCTGGCTGCTTTTTCCTAGCCCAGTGGCAATTCGTATATGTGTGGTGTGGGGCCTTAATGGAGTTCTGGTCAGCCTGGGGATGACTGCATGGCTGAACAGCTCTGTGGTGTTGACTAAGTACCTCTGCTGTGAATTTCCTTTCATTTTAGCCAAGTTTGAGACCTCAATGGCCCAAAACTTGGCCTAATTCATCCCTACATTTTCTGTTTCAATTTTTGAACACCATCTTGCCCACCTTCCAAGCCCCCCACCTCCCACCCCTTTTACAGCTCGCCTGATACAGTCAACCTCAATTTAAAAACTATCTAAAATGGTGGAAAACTTAGTTGTTGGCTACTTGCACAGTGGATGCTCTGGAAGGTAAGGAATTGGTGTAAAACATGTGAAAAGTTTGTACAAATAGCTTCAACCATTGGCAAGCTACAACACACTAGATACTTAAAACCGGCATTTCTCAATACTTTTAAAAGGCAATAAGACCGGTTTTCCAAGAATGGGTCACATATGGTAAAATAATTCTTTCAATGTATTGTATCATGGTAGCTTCTGCTGACCAGTGATTGTTAGTATGCGTGATATGCCAATCTACTTTGAACTTGTATTAAGAAGGAAACGACTTGTTGCACCTTTCAAAAGAGAGAAAATCTCCCTGGATAGGCCCACAAAAAACAGCCGTGATCTGCCGCTTATCTTTCAAAACAGTAAGTTCTACTTTTGTTGCACCTCGCTCATGCATTGTCCAAGATGATGATAGGACAATCATGATTCCTGTTTGATCCCAATTTAAAGAAAAATCTGCTACAAACCTCCCTGTGAAGATCAGCTAGAAACAAGTCACCCTGTAGAGAGATCAGCTAGCAATAAGAGAGATGAAGTACATTTCAAGTCACCCTGTACAAAGTTCAGCTAGAAACAAATCATCCTGTAGAGAGTTTATCCCTAAACAAGTCACCCTGAGGAGAGTTGAGCTAGAAACAAGTCATTCTGTAGAGACTTCAGCTAGAAACAAGTAAACCTGTAAAGATCATTTACAATAAATCACCCTATACACAGTTCAGCTCAGCTACAAACAAATCACCCTGCTGTGAGAAATAAGTCACGTTTACCCTGTAGGAAGATCAGCTAGAAATAAGTCACCCTGAGTATAGAGAATTTATCTAGAAGCAAGTCATGCTGTAGAGAGTTCAGCCAGAAGAAAATCTCCTTGTGCAGAGATCAATTAGAAACAATTGCAAATCACCCTAGCTAGAAACAAATCACCCTATAAAGAGATCAACTGCATTTCAAGTCACCCTGTAGACAGTTCAACTAGAAATAAGACACCCTGTAGAAAGATCAGCTAGAACCAATTCACCCTGTAAAGAGATCAGATAAAAACAAGTCAGAGATCAGCTAGAAACAAATCACCCTGTAGAGAGAGATCAGCTAGAAACAAGTCACCCTATAAAGAGTTTAGCAACTATATTTCAAGTCACCCTGTACATAGTCCAGCTAGAAGTCACCCTGTGGAGAGTTCAACTACAAACAAATCATATCCTATAGAGAGATCAGCTAGAAACAAGTCACCCAGTAGAGAGATCAGCTAGAAACAAACAACCCTGTAGAGAGATCAGCTAGAACAAATCAGCCTGCACATAGCTATGTAGTGTGCATGGTGATGTCACATTTTTATGAGCATGAGGTTTCCTTATGCCATCCTGCTGGAATTAATGACTTTTTTGACAATGTGCCACACAATGAACTTCTACTCAAACTTAGATCATTGGGTATCTCAGGCAATTTATGGTTGCAATTATAGTTACTACATGGCAAGCAAAGGTTCAGAACTTGTCCTATGCTATGCACTTCAGTTCTGATGTTGTAGTTAGAGGTGTACCGATATGGGTTTTTGGCATGTACCGATATCCGATATTGATGTAACCAAAGAAGCTGATAACCGATAGTCGATCCGATATTTGCATGCAAACAAAAGTGTACATTTACCTTCCCTATAACAATATGTGCATATATTCATTACTATACTCTTCCTGTGGTGGTATACAACTTGAGTTTCTATTATGCAATCCAGACAATTAGGCACCCACAAACATTTTTATGTATACTCCCATGAAGCCTAAAATGGATATTTCTGCATTACTCCGCATTCTAATGGCTTGTGAGAAAGCTGGTACAGCAAGTTTCCTTGGTTATCCTGTGACCCTTCTTTTGTTACAAAGGTACTAACTGCTTCATTTGTAAAGACTGTGATAGGCTTTCCAGCAACAAACACTAGAATCGCGTGTATTTGTATGGCTTCTTGTAGCGCGTGTTGCAGAGTGAATAATAAGCCACTGGCACTAATGAGCCACATGAATAACGTAGAAAATCAACGCATAATCCATTTATGTACAAACTATTGCTACTGTATAAATATCGGTAGTGATATCGGTCCTTCTGCTGTTCTGTACTGATACCGATATTGGTAAAAATTGCCATATCGGTGGCCGATATTGTAGCCGATCCGATTATCGGTACACCTCTAGTTGTAGTGACACATATAACCTCTTGCTGCAGTGACCTACAATCAAGTATCGCTTAACTATTGGTAAAATAGGGTAAAAAAATCTTGGATATCGATTTTGCCTAAAAAAGTGGGAATCAGAACAACACTATCATGCACACTGTACCCATATTCAATCAACTCCAGGTCTTCACCAAAAATGATTCAATATGGACCATTGATAAATGTGAACAATCCATATCCCCAGAAGTATAATTTCCTGATCAGCACTTGTCAAAAGTTCAGGTAGAAATAAGTCACCCTGTGAGGAGTTCAGCTAGACATAAATCACCATGTAGAGAGATCAACTAGAAACAAACCATGAGATCAGCTAGAAACAATTAAGTCACCCTATAAAGAGTTTAATTATATTTTAAGTCACCCTGTAGATAATTCAGCTAGAAATAAGTCACCCTATGGAGAGTTCAGGTACAAACAAATCACCCAGTAGAGAGATGAGTTAGAAATAAGTCACCCTGTAGAGAGGTCAGCTAGAACCAATAAACTGCAGAACAATCAGCTACTGTAGAAGTCACCTTGTAGAGAGATCAGTTATTACACTGCATAGAGATCAGCTAAAAACAAGCCATCTTATAAAGAGCTCAAAACTACATTTCAAGTCCCTCTGCAATGGCAGATCCAGGATGGGGCATTTGGGGCAAATACCCCTCCCCCACTATAACCTTGTGGAGGAGCCAGCCATGCTTCTGATTAAAATAGCTACTAAGCTTTACATCAGGCCAAGATCAGTTTATCAACTCATGAAAATGTGCACATTTTACTAGCACTTATTACAAATTCACCTGAAACCAAAGCGAACAAAAGTCAAACTAGCTGTAAAATGTTCGCCTAGCACCTTCGTCTGTACTAAGCACCTCTAATAATAATTACTATGTTGCTGTTGTTTAAGACATTCAGAGCCTTTTAAACAGCTTTTAAGACTTTACAACCATCTAAAAAGGCCATAAAATGACAAAAATCAACAGTGAGACACTACTAAGCAGTGATTATTTGCTGCTTCAAAAATGCGCACTCAACTAGAGAATCTGGCTCTCCCCAACCATTTACAACTTAGTCTGTTTGTGCCCCTCCCCTTTCCAGCTCCTGGATCTGCCCCTGCCCTGTAGAGAGATCACTATATAGTAATATTCCACCATGTGGAGAGTTCAGCTACAAACAAATTGTCCTGTAGAGAGATTAGCTAGAAACAAGTCACCCAGTAGAGAGATCAGCTACCACCCTGTAGAGAGATCAGCTAGAAATAAGTCACCCGTAGAAAGACCAGCTAGAAACAAGTTACTGTACCCTGTATACCAGCTAGAAACAAGTCACCCAGTAGAGAGATCATGCAGCTACAATTAAAACAATCGTGTAGAGAGACCAGTTAGAAGCAAATCCTCCTGTAGAGAGAGATCAGTGAGAACTGAGAAACAAGTAACCCTAACTATATTTCAAGCCACCCTGTACACAGTTCAGCTAGACTTAAGTCACCCTGTGGAGAGTTCAGCTACAGTAGTAATAAGTCACCCTGTGGAAAAATCATATCACCCTGACGAAAGTTCAGCTAGAAACAAGCAGAGAGATCAGCTAGATACAAGTCACAGTGAGTTCAATAACAATTTCAATTCACCCTGTAAAGAGTTACCCGCAAGTATTCCATTGAACATTACAAGAGTTTAGTCAGGTTACAAGTCAATCTATAGAGCATTCAACTACAAGCCATTCACCATGTAGTTAAGAGTACAGCTACATTACAAGTCTCCCTGTAGAAATTTCAGCTAAATACACATTTCCCTGTAGAGTATTCAGCTGCAAACAGTTCATCCTGTGTGTGACTTAATTTTTGTGATCAATCAACAGAATTGTAAATAACTAAATAATATTGCCTAAATGTACATGTAGCTAAACAAATCATTAAAATCTTTGTGATATCTAATCAAAAAAAAAAACAGCCAAGTTGTAAGTGTGGCCTGCAAAAAAGCCAGGGTGAAAAAAAAGATGTGAAATCCAAGGTGGAGGCCAAAAAATGACTGTGATGGTAGGTTAATGGCAAAAACTTTAATAATAACAATTCAGGTGAATTTGGTGCCGAGGAGGTAATGCAAATTCGCCTGAATTGTCATTGTTAAAATGTTTGCCATTAACCTACCATCATCATTTCTTGGTCACCACCTTTGGTTTCACATCTTTATTCACCCTGGATACCCTTTGTTTACAGCTTAGCTGTTTCTTTGAATATTAATTTAACATGACCTCAGTAATGGTTGTTAGAGAAACAGTGAAAGACGAATGTTTGTTATAAAACTATACAACACTACAATTTAGAAAAACCAGTAAGTAAATGTGCTTTAGTTGCCAAGAAGTTTTAGGTCAAATGTAAAATTTGCCCTACAAGCCACAATTAAACAGCTTCAACCACAGCTGTACTCCACTAACAATATGTGTATAAGGTACATAACAATGATATTCACTCAATAGCTACATTGCACAGGTGGCTTTTGAGATGCTAATAGAATATCCTGTGATTTATGCGCCTAATATTCTGTAGTGTTCTGTAAAACAGCATGGCTATTCACATGATGTGACAGTCTCCCATAAATATAATTATTATTATTCTGTTTCTTGAATACTTCTATACCTGATATACAAAGTGTAAATGGTCCACTAGAATAGCTCATACTATCAATGGTTACAGTACAAGTGATGGTACCAGCATCCTCTGCAAGTAGATCATTACCAGTTACATTTTGTGTTGTCTGACCAGTAGGAAAACATGTTGGAATATTGTGCTTTGTGCTAGTATAACATCCTGTAGTGTTCCACTGGTAGTTGATCATTGTAGGTTTTGATCCATCACTTGATGTCACCATACTTGTCAGAGTGACATTACTCAATATGGGATAGTCAAACGTGTTGTTAGATCCATTGACTGGTGCACCAGCTGGATTACTAATTATGGTGACCGTATATGTTGTCTGTCCATGAACACCTATGTACAATACATATTACGGTATACACATATGACTTGCTATAAATGCAAAACATGCAATACCGATAAAAGAATATGACATGCATCTTCTAAGAATAAAGATGATATATACACAGAGTAAGAATACAGCAGTACAGTGGTACTGCATCTAATCCAAAAACAGCCAAGTTGTGAAAAAGAGTGCGGCCTTTCAAAATTAGGCTAGTATGAAAAAGATGTAATATCAAAGATAGCGTCCAAGAAATGGCTGCAATATCCATTAACCTTTGATATCTCATCTTTTCATACTAGCCTATTTTTGGAACGCTGCACCTTTTTTCACAACTTGGCTGTTTTTGGATTAGATACCATTTCTTTTATATTTGTATATACTGATTTTGTCTATCATTATTTTTCTACAGGTAAGCAGCAGAAGAATTAGATTTTAAGTAGTATTTATATTATTTTAAAATGAATTTTTGCATTGTGCATGTGTACCGGAATAATTATTAGGAATAATTAGTTGCAAAAAGAATTAATAATTAGATTGGAATAATCGGAAAAATTAATAATTAGATTGGAATAATCGGAAATTAAATGGTAATCTAATCCAAAACAGCCAAGCTGTAAAAAAAGAGTGCGGCCCTGAGAAAGGCTATGGTGAAAAAAGATGTGAAATCCAAGGTGGCGGCCAAGAAATGGCTGTGATGGTAGGTTAATGGTAAAAATTTTAATAACGACAAGTCAGGTGAATTTTGTGCCAAGACCAAGCGGCACCAAATTCACCTGAATTGTTGTTAATAAAATTTTTACCATTAACCTACCATCACAGCCATTTCTTGGCCGCCACCTTGGATTTCACATCTTTTTTCACCATAACCTTTCTCAGGGCAGCACTCTTTTTTTACAGCTTGGCTGTTTTGGATTAAATTTCACTTCTTTTTGTATTTGTATACCCCAAAGCCGGCCATAAAGCCGGCCATAGGCCGGCTTTAGGGCTTTTTAAACTGTCATTTTTTCTTTACTACAGGAAGAAGAAAAGATGAAGCAGGGTGATTTCTTTGTAGCTAACCTCTCTGCAAAATGGTACTTCTAGCTGATCTCTCTACCGGATGACTTGTTTGTAGCTGAACTCTCTACAGGGTGATTTGTTTGTAGCTGAACTCTCTACAAGGTAATTTCTTCTAGCTGATCTTTCTACAGGGTGATTTGTTTGTGGCTGAATTCTCTACAGGGCAATTTGTTTGCAGCTGAACTGCTGAACTCTCTACAATGTGACTTATTCTAGCTGAACTCTCTACAGGGTGACTTGTTTCTAGCTGATCTCTCTACAGTGTAACTTGTTTGTAGCTGAACTCTCTACAGGGTGATTTGTTTGTAGCTGAACTCTCTACAAGGTAATTTCTTCTAGCTGATCTTTCTACAGGGTGATTTGTTTGTGGCTGAATTCTCTACAGGGCAATTTGTTTGCAGCTGAACTGCTGAACTCTCTACAATGTGACTTCTTCTAGCTGAACTCTCTACAGGGTGACTTGTTTCTAGCTGATCTCTCTACAGTGTAACTTGTTTGTAGCTGAACTCTCTACAGGGTGATTTGTTTGTAGCTGAACTCTCTACAATGTAACTTCTTCTAGCTGAACTCTCTACAGGGTGACTTGTTTGTAGTTGAACCCTCTACAGGGTGATTTGTTTGTAGCTGAACTCTCTACAAGGTAACTTCTTCTAGCTGATCTTTCTACAGGGTGATTTGTTTGTCTCTACAGGGCAATTTGTTTGTTTGCAGCTGAACTCTCTACATGGTAGTTTCTTTGTAGCTGAACTCTCTACAATGTAACTTCTTCTAGCTGAACTCTCTACAGGGTGACTTGTTTCTAGCTGAACTCTCTACAGGGTGATTTGTTTGCAGCTGAACTCTCTACAAGGTAACTTCTTCTATCTGATCTTTCCACAGGGTGATTTGTTTGTAGCTGAATTCTCTACAGGGCAATTTGTTTGCAGTTGAATTCTGTACATGGTAATTTCTTTGTAGCTGAACTCTCTACAATGTAACTTCTTCTAGCTGAACTCTCTACAGGGTGACTTGTTTCTAGCTGATCTCTCTACAATGTAACTTCTTCTAGCTGAACTCTCTACAGGGTGACTTGTTTCTAGCTGATCTCTCTACAATGTAACTTCTTCTAGCTGAACTCTCTACAGGGTGACTTGTTTGTAGCTGAACCCTCTACAGGGTGATTTGTTTGTAGCTGAACTCTCTACAAGGTAACTTCTTCTAGCTGATCTTTCTACAAGGTGATTTGTCTGTAGCTGAATTCTCTACAGGGCAATTTGTTTGCTGCTGAACTCTCTACGTGGTAGTTTCTTTGTAGCTGAACTCTCTACAATGTAACTTCTTCTAGCTGAACTCTCTACAGGGTGACTTGTTTCTAGCTAATCTCTCTACAATGTAACTTCTTCTAGCTGAACTCTCTACAGGGTGACTTGTTTGTAGCTGAACTTAATAATTAATGATTTCATCGACCCATCGTTATATTCCTTATCTTACTGCACCATAGACGACGCATATAGAATTATCAACACTTTAGGACCTGGAGCCCTCATGAGTAAGATAGACTTAAAAAATGCATTCCGTCTCATCCCGGTCAGACCCAAAGACTAGAACCTTTTGGGAATCTGCTGGCGTCACCAATTCTATGTAGACACACATTTACCTTTTGGACTTAGGTCAGCCCCTCACATCTTCAATGAACTATCAACTTCTATTCACTGGATTTTACAGCACACATATGGCGTTCAAAATTTACTTCACTATCTTGACGATTTCTTTACTGCCGGCCCCGTCGACTCCCCAGTGTGTAAGCAGAACCTGCAAGCTATGTTTGCATTGTGTGACAAGATCAATGCACCCATTAAGATGTCGAAAGTGGAAGGCCCTTCCACCACCTTAACATTTTTAGGAATTCAGTTAGACACAGTTACTATGGAAGCTAGCATAACACCTGAAAAGAAACTAGATCTCCTTCATGAACTTCATTGGATGACCCATAAAGATAGCTGCACTAAAAAGGAGCTGCTTTCAGTCAACGGTAAAATATCATTTTGCTGCAAAGTTTTCCCTGCGGGTAGAATGTTTCTCCGTAGAATGATCGACCTGAGCACTATGGTGAAAAAACTTAATCATCACATCCTTTTAACCACTGAAGCACAACTGGATATCCAATGGTGGATTAACTACTTACCCAAATGGTCAGGGAAAAGCCTCATCCTGAAAAATGAATGGACACCACTGCGCCTCTATGTAGACGCCTCAGGATCATGTGGCTGGGGGGCATACTGGTAGGGCAGATGGCTGCAAGCTTGTTGGACGCCTGTCCAGCAGCAGATGGATATCACCTGGAAGGAACTGTTTGCCATAGTATCTGCTGTACATGCATGGGGCTCATTCTGGTCGCGTCGTAAAATCCTATTTCACTGCGACAACAAATCAGTTGTGGACATCTGGGACAAGGGGTCAACTCGTGCTGCACACACTATGGCCTTAGTAAGACTGTTATACTTTTGTGCAGTGCAGCACCAATTGAATGTATGTGTAGTGCATGTCCCCGGTGTTTGTGATGATATCGCAGATGCATTATCTCATTTTCAGATGGACCGGTTCTGGAAACTAGCTCCAACAGCCAACCCGAGGCCGGACAGCACCCCTGCATGGCCGACACAGACCTTCATGCAAGCCTCCTGCAATGCCGGTATCATGGAGTTGCCCAATCAACATGCCGTACGTACAGTGCAGGCCTCACAAAGTTCCACGCCTTTTGCAACCAGTACAATCTCCACACCCACCCAGCATCTTCTCTAACGCTACAATACTTCTGTGTACATGAAGCTCGCCACATCTCTTATAAGACCATTAAAGTGTACTTGGCAGCTATTCGCCTTGACCATGTTGAGAACGGTTATCAAGATCCTACAAGAGATAACCTCCTGCAACTAGTCTGTAGAGGCATTCGTCTTCATCAGGGCGATAACCAGCGGAACAGATTACCAATTACCCTCAACATCCTATGCACTTTAAAGGAGCAGCTCCGCCAGTCCTCTTACACATTCCAAGAAAAGCTTATGCTGTGGTCAGCATTCACTATAGCCTTTTATGGCTTCTTCAGAGCAAGTGAATATGTAAACCTCCGCTGGGATGATGTAACTTATGATGAAGAACAAATGTCAATTACTCTACACCAATCAAAGACCGATCCATTCAGACGAGGCCACACTGTACACATTTTTAAAACCACTTCATCTACCTGCCCACTTAAGGCACTCAAACGCTATAAGGATTCTGTCACCAGCACACCACCTAATGCCTTTCTATATCTAGGCGGCAGGTTTACTCCATTGTCCCGTCCAGCAGTCACTAAAGTAATTCGACAGTTCCTTTCACAGGCTGGTCTTAATTACATGGACTATGCATCACATAGCTTTAGAATAGGTGCTGCTACCACCACAGCAGCTGCCGGTCTTCCAGCATGGATGATTAAAAGCCTTGGACACTGGTCAAGCAACGCTTACTTGTCTTATATTCACTACCAACCATCAAGAACTCCAGCTATTCACCGTTTATTAGCTCATACGGATGCATCCAACCAACCAGAATGGGACCCAGACTGTATGCATTGACACATTAACCAGCTAAACTGACACACCATATACTAGCATTTGTTAACATAAATGTACATTCTGTTAACCACTGCTTATCCAATGTTAAAATTAAAAATAAATAAATAAATAAACTAATATAAAATATAACCTTGGCGCCGCGTGTAGAGGATGAATACTCGGGCAACTGAGGGAAGTAAATTTATAGGAAACTGAAACTAATTTGGGCAAAGAAAATTTGGGCAAGTTTTAACCAAATAGCCTTGAACTGTTTGCGTGTGTAATGATCACAGCTTTGTGTACTTGACGTCGACAACAACTTTTTACCCGTTACTTATTGCGTATCAGCGATCTAACCTGCATGCCTGTTAGAACTCGAAGCATGCTAAGTATCATCACGTGAATATTTATTGTGGATGGATGGTGCATGCTGCCCACTGCACTGAGAGTGCTGCTGCGTGCATGTTATTAGTGCTGGTGCGTACATGTTATTATTGCACAGAGTGTGCTGCTGCGTACATGTTATGATTGCACTGAAAGTGCCGCTGCGTGCATGTTGTTTGCTGTACTGAGAGTGCTGCTGCGTGCGTGCGTGCGTGCTGTTTGCTGTACCGAGAGTGCAGCTGCGTGCCTGTTATTTGCTGGCTGTACCAAGAGTGCCTCTGCGTGCTTGTTATCTGCTGCTCTAAGAATGCCACCGTGTGCATGTTACTTGCTGCTTTGAATTGAGGTGCTGCTGCATGAGTGTCGTGGCTGTTATTGCATGATAGCTATTGCTAACTGTTACATAAATGTTCATGGCTGCTCATACTGGAGAGCGCTGACGCATGCCGCTGCATAACTTTCACCATTGCCGCAGTTAATGTTATTCAAGACAAGTTTGGTTTGTTGCTTTTACATGTGAATGCATGTGCTTCAACTGTCGCTCGGTACCTGCTGACCTGCCATCCCGTGATCCCTCAGTTGCCCAGTTATCACCCAAATTAGACCACTAAACTGGCTTCTTTGTTTAGCTACTTGGTAAGCTTGACTAGAGTGAATTGTCGCATGTGCATGATTCAATATTACAGGTACATTTAAAAGGGAGGATTGAATGGCGGCCTGTCTGTATTGTATGCATAGCTCGGGGGCGGATGGGTGAAAAAGGGATAGGCCGCCATCCTGCTTTCTATCTCCGTGTAATAACGGAGATAATCGTACATATTTTGCTGGTAAGGTGAGTCTTTCTTGTGTATTGATACCATTGTGATTAATAATCATGTATGTGTGTAGCTTGTCGTACCTAGTTTGTGATATTTAGTGCATGTCAACTAGTACAACCGCCTTAAGGTTGGCGTGGGGCTGGCTGATAATGTATAATTGCTCGGGGGCGGTTGGGTGGCATGCGGGCAGCCCCACGTCCATTCCATAAGGCAGTTGGAAAGAAGTACTGGTAAGATTGTTAATGTCTAAAATGTGTCAGTAGTGGGGGCTATGCCCAAAGACCTCTGCAATTATGAATCACCACCAAATAATATGTGAACCACCTTGGAAAAATGCCTTGTGTATTTAGCTATGTACTTGCATGTGCACTGTAAACCTACTTAGTAATTGTCCTAAGAAACCACAACATTGTACAGTACAGCCAAGAAGTCACACGTGACCTAGATAGCTCATGTCACTTAAGTGTGACACAAAGGAATAATAGCTATGGAATGAGTAGAGGAGTACTGAGCAAAACAGTGATAAGTAGATAGTAAATGGATAATTTCATGTGCTGATTATTTCAATGTATAGAAGAAATGTATCTACTAAAATTAACCCAAGCATGTGCAGTTGCTGCATGCACATACTGAAGTTGAGATTAACTTCAAATTATACAGTATGTCAGATTTCAAGGGATTACTCAGAATTATACACTTGCAACTGTTCTTTGGAGTTATTAAGTGTGTACTATAAATTTTAAGACAGTTAGGAGAAGTCAAATATTAAAGTGTTGTCAGCGGCTGGGGGTGGACAGTGAATGCTTTATTAGAGTACAAAGTGACTGTTGTATTAGAGAGTATTGATCTAATGAGCTATGCATGTAAAATGTAAGTGAGTGTTCTATTGCAGTTTGCACTGCTCTATTAGGGTGTATGGTTCTATTTTCATTGAATTAAGCTCCATAGTTTGAAATGTCTACCTAATATGCATCCATAGCACTCCAACTTATTATGCTTTTTATTGCGCAGGCACATTTGACACAGGCCTAACTGTAAATATCAGTGTATAATGATATAGGATACCAAGTGCTTACCATTGATGGTAACAGTAATATTAAGACTATCACTTCCAATAGGATTAGCTATGCTACATGTATATGTTCCACCATCAGTTGTAGTAACACTATTAATAATTTAGTCACTGCGAAGCTCTACAGTAGTACTGTTATGAGTGACTGTAGTCAAATTAGGGGTCAGTGGTGCTGGAGTACCATCCTTTATCCAAGTGAATGTGTCTGGGGGAGAACCTTGTGAGGTACAGGACAATGTCAGAGGAGAACCGAATTCAACATGAAACCTACCTCAGCAACTGCTATCAAAAGCTTGGACACAAGGTATGAAAATAATATTGATGAATATTAAATTTGACAGTTTGGTGACGAATCGCCAATTTGCCACCCTATAGAGAGATCAGCTAGAAGAAGTCACCTTGTAGAGAGTTCAGCTACAAAAAACCTACTCTGTAGAGAGTTCAGCTAGAAACAAGTTACCCTATAGAGAGATCAGCTAGAAACAAGTCACCCTGTAGAGATTTCAGCTACAAACAGATCATCCTGTAGATAGTCAGCTATATATAAGTCACCCTGTAGAGAGATCAGCTAGAGGAAGTCACCTTGTAGAGAGATCAGCTAGAAACAAGTCACCTTGTAGAGAGTTCAGTGACAAAGAAACCTTCCAGTAGAGAGTTCAGCTACAAACAAATCACCCCGTAGAGAGTTCAGCTACAAACAAATCAACCTGTAGAGAAATCAGCTAAGGAAGTCACCTTGTAGAGAGATCAGCTAGAAACAAGTCACCTTGTAGACAGTTCAGTGACAAAGAAACCATCCTGTAGAAAGTTCAGCTACAAACAAATCACCCTGTAGAGAGTTCAGCTGCAAACAAATTAACCTGTAGAGAGATCAGCCAGAGGAAATCACCTTGTAAAGAGATCAGCTAGAAACAAGTCACCTTGTAGAGAGTTCAGCGACAAAGAAACCATCCTGTAGAGAGTTCAGCTACAAACAAATCACCCTGTAGAGAGTTCAACTACAAACAAATCACCCTGTAGAGAGTTCAGCTGCAAACAAATCAACCTATAGAGAGATCAGCCAGAGGAAGTCACCTTGTAAAGAGATCAGCTAGAAACAAGTCACCTTGTAGAGAGTTCAGTGAAAAAGAAACCATCCTGTAGAGAGTTTAGCTACAAACAAATCACCCTGTAGAGAGTTCAGCTACAAACAAATCAACCTGTAGAGAGATCAACTAGAGGAAGTCACCTCGTAGAGAGATCAGCTAGAAAAAGTCACCTTGTAGAGAGTTCAGTGACAAAGAAACCATCCTGTAGAGAGATCACCTAGAAACAAATCGTCCTATAGAGAGTTCAGCTACAAACAAATCACACTGTAGCTAGAAACTAGACACAATATAGGGAATTCAGTTACAAGCAAATCTCCTGTAAAGAGATCAGTCACAAACAAATAACCCACTGTAGAGAGATCAGCTACAACCAAATCACCCTGTAGAGAGTTCAGATGCAAACAAATCACCCTGTAGAGAGTTCAACTACAAACAAATCAACCTGTAGAGAGTTCAGCTACATTTCAAGTCTCTTAGTAGAGAGATCAGTTGCGAACAAGTTATCCAGTAAAGAATAGTAGGCATGTAATAAATATCTAATCCAAAACAGCCAAGCTGTAAAAAAAGTGTGCGGCCATCAGAAAGGCTATGGTGAAAAAAGATGTGAAATCCAAGGTGGCGGCCAAGAAATGGCTGTGATGGTAGGTTAATGGTAAAAATTTTAATAACGACAATTCAGGTGAATTTTTGTGCCGCTTCACAAAATTTACCTAAATTGTCATTATTAAAATTTTTACTATTAACCTACCATCACAGCCATTTCTTGGCCGCCACCTTGGATTTCACATCTTTTTTCACCATAGCCTTTCTGATGGCCGCACACTTTTTTTACAGCTTGGCTGTTTTGGATTAGATTTCATTTCTTTTTGTATTTGTATACCCCAAAGCCGGCCTATGGCCAGCTTTGGGACTTTTTTAACCTATGCTTTTTTCTTTACTACAGGAAGAAGAAAAGATGAAGTAGATGTACTTTAAATATTTTATCAGTAAATATACAAATTATATATACTGTTGTATAATACATATGTGACCAGATTTGCGAAAAGGGGTCTTCCACACACATCCAATTTGCCAACTTTGACAATTGATAACTTCAGATTGGAAAGCGCTATTGCCTTGATATTTGGACAGTGGTGAGCACCACTATAGTCGAATACATGGTGAAATTTTCAGGTTAATATGTTACTTGAACACTGAGTTATGGAACGTTTACGGAATTGGATGTGTGTAGAAGACCCTTTTTCGCAAACCCGGTCACATATATTGATTACAGAAATCTCCATGGTGGTTTCTTTGTAACTGAACACTCTACAAGGTGACTTCTTCTAATTGCTCTCTCTACAGGGTGAATTGTTTGTAGCTGAATGATCTACAAGGTAACTTCTTCTAGCTGATCTCTCTACAGGGTGATGTGTTTGTAGCTGAATTCTGTATAGGTGATTTGTTTGCAGCTGAGCTCTTTACAGAATGGTTTCTTTGTAGCTGAACTCTCTAAAAGGTAACTTCTTCTAACTGATCTTTCTAGAGGGCAATTTGTTTCTGGCAGAATTTTCTACAGGGTGATTTCTTTGCAGCTGAACTCTCTTCATGGTGGTTTCTTTGTAGCTGAACTCTCTACAAGGTAATTTCTTCTAGATGATCTCTCTACAGGGAGATTTGTTTGTAGCTGAACTATCTACAAGGTAACCTCTTATAGCTGATCTCTCTACAGGGTGATCTGATCGTAGTTGAATTCTGTACAGGTGATTTGTTTGCAGCTGAGCTCTTTACAAAATGGTTTCTTTGTAGCTGAACTTTATCCAAGGTAACTTCTTCTAACTGATCTTTCTACAGGGTGATTTGTTTGTAGCTGAACTATCTACAAGGTAATTTCTTCTAGCTGATCTCTCTACAGGGTGATTTGTTTGTAGCTGAATTCTGTACAAGTGATTTGTTTGCAGCTGAGCTCTTTACAGAATGGTTTCTTTGTAGCTGAACTCTCTACAAGATAACTTATTCTAGCTGAACTCTCTACATGGTGGTTTGTTTGTAGCTGAACTCTCTACAAGGTGACTTCTTCTAGCTGATCTTTCTACAGGGTGATACTTCTAGGTGATCTCTCTACAGGATTCCTTGTTTCTAACTGAACTCTCAACAGGGTGATCTGTTCATAGCTGAACGTTCTACTGGGTGGTTTGTTTGCAGCTGAACTCTGTAAATGGTGGTTTCTTTGTAGCTGAACTCTCTACAATGTGACTTCTTCTAGCTGAACTCTCTACAAGGTGACTTGTTTCTAGCTGATCTCTCTACAGGGTGACTTGAACTCTCTACAGGTGATTTGTTTGTAGCTGAACTCTCTACATGGTGGTTTCGTTGTAGCTGAACTCTCTACAAGGTAACTTCTTCTAGCTGATCTTTTTACACTGCATATTTGTTTGTAGCTGAGTTCTCTACAGGGTGATTTGTTTGCAGCTGAACTCTCTACATGGGAGTTTCATTGTAGCTGAACTCTCTACAATGTGACTTCTTCTAGCTGAACTCTCTACAGGGTGACTTGTTTCTAGCTGAACTCTCTACAGGTGATTTGTTTGCAGCTGAACTCTCTACATGGTGGTTTCTTTGTAGCTGAACTCTCTACAAGGTAACTTCTTCTAGCCGATCTTTCTACAAGGTGATTGAGTTTTTTGCAGCTGAACTCTTTACATGGTGATCTTTTTGTAGCTGAACTCTCTAAAAGGTGACTTCTTCTAGCTGAACTCTCTACAGGATGATTTGTTTGCAGCTGAACTCTCTACGTGGTAGTTTCTTTGTAGCTGAACTCTCTACAATGTGACTTCTAGCTGAACTCTCTACAGGGTGATTTGTTTTTAGCTGATCTCTCTACAGGGTGACTTGTTTCTAGCTGAACTCTCTACAGGTGATTTGTTTGCAGCTGAACTCTCTACATGGTGGTTTCTTTGTAGCTGAACTCTCTACAAGGTAACTTTTTCTAGCTGATCTTTCTACAGGGTGATTTGTTTGTAGTTGAATTCTCTACAGGGTGATTTATTTGCAGCTTAACTCTCTACAAGGTGACTTCTTCTAGCTGAACTCTCTACAGGCCGATTTGTTTGTAGCTGAATTCTCTACATGATAGTTTCTTTGTAGCTGAACTCTCTACAAGGTGATTTCTTCTATAGCTGATCTTTCTACAATGTGATTTGTTTGTAGTTGAACTCTCTACATGGTAGATTCTTTGTAGCTGAACTCTCTACAAGGTGATTTCTTCTATAGCTGATCTTTCTACAGGGTGATTTGTTTGTACCTGAACTCTCTACATGATGGTTTCTTTGTAGCTGAACTCTCTACAAGGTAATTTCTTCTAGCTGATCTCTCTACAGGCCGATTTGTTTGTAGCTGAACTCTCTACATGATGGTTTCTTTGTAGCTGAACTCTCTACAAGGTGATTTCTTCTATAGCTGATCTTTCTACAGGGTGATTTGTTTGTACCTGAACTATCTACATGATGGTTTCTTTGTAGCTGAACTCTCTACAAGGTAACTTCTTCTAGCTGATCTCTCTACAGGACAATTTGTTTGTACCTGAACTCTCGCATGATTGTTTCTTTGAAGCTGAACTCTCTACAAGGTGATTTCTTCTAGCTGATCTTTCTACAGGGTGATTTGTTTGTAGCAGAACTCTCTACAAGGAAACTTCTTCTAGCTGATCTCTCTACAGGGAGATTTGTTTGTAGCTGAATTCTCTATACATGATTTGTTTGCGGCTGAATTCTCTACATGATGGTTTCTTTGTAGCTGAACTCTCTACAAGGTAACTTCTTCTAGCTGATCTCTTTACAGGGTGAATTGTTTGTAGCTGAACGATCTACAAGGTAACTTCTTCTTACTTATCTCTCTACAGGGTGATTTGTTTGTAGCTGAACTTTCTACAAGGAAACCTCTTTTAACTGAGCTCTGTACAGGGTGAATTGTTTGTAGCTGAACTATCTACAAGGTAACTTCTTCTAGCTGATCTCTCTACAGGATGATTTGTTTGTAGCTGAACTATCTACAAGGTAACTTCTTCTAGCTGATCTCTCTAAAGGGTGATTTGTTTGTAGCTGAATTCTGTATAGGTGATTTGTTTGCAGCTGAGCTCTTTACAGAATGGTTTCTTTGTAGCTGAACTCTCTACAAGGTAACTTCTTCTAGCTGATGTATCTACAGGGTCACTAGTTTATAGCTGAATTCTCTACATGGTGGTTTCTTTGTAACTGAACTATCTACAAGGTGACATCTTCTAGCTGATCTTTCAACAGGGTGATTTGTTTGTAACTGAACTCTCTACAAGAAAACTTCTTCTAACTGATGTTTTAACAGGGTGAATTGTTTGTAGCTGAACTCTCTACAGGGTGATTTGTTTGTAGCTGATCTCTATACAGGTTACTTATTTCTAACTGTTCTTTTGAATTCTGTTCAGGGTGACTGCTCTATTAGGATGACTGCTCTATTAGAGTATCTCGATCTCGCACTTGCTACACCAAGTTGGATTTCGTGTTATAACTCCGTGGCTTTAAGTCTGATTCTTCTACACCATTGAAGAGCCTTTCTAAGATGATAACTCCATCTGTACAGCGATTTTCAAAGCATTACCCCAAATGGTTTATCTGGTAGGCGTGGCAAGCATAATAATAATAAAATAAATATTAAAAATTAGCTAATCTCGATTGCGTAATTGTTACACACTGTTGATTTTTTCGCTGTATCTTCCTGGTTTTTAGCTCGATTTCTTTCAAACCACAAAAGGTTTGAGGTTCAATAGTTAACCTATTCACCCACCGATTTTCAGCTTCTTCCCATACGCGGTTTACCCTGTAGGCGTGACAACATATTGGTGTTATTTTTCGTGCATAATCGCTCATAACCCTTTGCCTGTTTATGGTATTCCAGCCAAAGTTGAAAACCGAGATGCGCCTTTATCTACAAGGTAACTTCTTATAGCTGATCTCTCTCTACAGGGTGGTTTGTTCGTCGCTGAATTCTGTACAGGTGATTTGTTTGCAGCTGAGCTCTTTACAAAATGGTCTCTTTGTAGCTGAACTCTCTACAAGGTAACTTCTCCTAACTGATCTTTCTAAAGGGTGATTTGTTTGTAGCTGAACTATCTACAAGGTAACTTCTTATAGCTGATCTCTCTACATGGAGATTTGTTTGTAGCTGAACCATCTACAAGGTAACTTCTTCTAGCTGATCTCTCTACAGGGTGATTTGTTCGTCGCTGAATTCTGTATAGGTAATTTGTTTGCAGCTGAGCTCTTTACAAAATGGTTTCTTTGTAGCTGAACTCTCTACAAGGTAACTTCTTCTAACTGATCTTTCTACAGGGCAATTTGTTTGTGGCTGAATTTTCTACAGGGTGATTTCTTTGCAGCTGAACTCTCTACACGGTGGTTTCTTTGTAGCTGAACTCTCTACAAGGTAACTTCTTCTAGCTGATCTCTCTACAGGGTGATTTGTTCATAGCTGACTTCTGTACAGGTGATTTGTTTGCAGCTGAGCTCTTTACAAAATGGTTTCTTTGTAGCTGAACTCTCTACAAGGTAACTTCTTCTAACTGATCTTTCTACAGGTGATTTGTTTGTAGCTGAATTCTGTACAGGTGATTTGTTTGCAGCTGAGCTCTTTACAGAATGGTTTCTTTGTAGCTGAACTCTCTACAAGGTAATTTCTTCTAGCTGATCTCTCTACTGGGAGATCTGTTTGTAGCTGAACTATCTACAAGGTAACTTCTTCTAGCTGATCTCTCTACAGGGTGATTTGTTCGTCGCTGAATTCTGTACAGATGATTTGTTTGCAGCTGAGCTCTTTACACAATGGTTTCTTTGTAGCTGAACTCTCTACAAGGTAAATTCTTCTAACTGATCTTTCTACAGGGTGATTTGTTTATAGCTGAACTATCTACAAGGTAACTTCTTCTAGCTGATCTCTCTACATGGAGATTTGTTTGTAGCTGAACCATCTACAAGGTAACTTCTTCTAGTTGATCTCTCTAGAGGGTGATTTGTTCGTAGCTGACTTCTGTACAGGTGATTTGTTTGCAGCTGAGCTCTTTACAAAATGGTTTCTTTGTAGCTGAACTCTCTACAAGGTAATTTCTTCTAGTTGATCTCTCTACTGGGAGATCTGTTTGTAGCTGACTTCTGTACAGGTGATTTGTTTGCAGCTAAGCTCTTTACAAAATGGTTTCTTTGTAGCTGAACTCTCTACAAGGTAACTTCTTCTAACTGATCTTTCTACATGGTGATTTGTTTGTAGCTGAATTCTGTACAGGTGATTTGTTTGCAGCTGAGCTTTTTACAGAATGGTTTCTTTGTAGCTGAACTCTCTACAAGGTAATTTCTTCTAGCTGATCTCTCTACTGGGAGATCTGTTTGTAGCTGAATTATCTACAAGGTAACTTCTTCTAGCTGATCTCTCTACAGGGTGACTTGTGTGTAGCTGATCTCTATACAGGTTTTTTGTTTCTAGCTGATCTCTTGAATTCTCTTCAGGGTGACTGCTCTATTAGGATGACTGCTCTATTAGAGTATCTCGATCTCGCACTTGCTGCACCAAGTTGGATTTCTTGTTATAACTCCGTGGCTTTAAGTCTGATTCTTCTACACCATTGATGAGCCTTTCTAAGATGATTACTCCATCTGTACAACGATTTTCAAAGAATTACCCCAAGCGGTTTATATGGTAGGCGTGGCAAGCAGTCAATTTTTTATTAGCTAATCTCGATTACGTAATTGTTACACACTGTTGGTTTTTTCGTTGTATCTTCCTGGTTTTTAACTTGAGTTCTTTCAAACCACAAAAGGTTTGAGGTTCAATAGTTAACCTATTCACCCACCGATTTTCAGCTTCTTCCCATACGCGGTTTACCCTGTAGGCGTGACAACATATTCGTGTTATTTTTCGTGAATAATCACTCATAACTCTTTTCCTGTTTATCGTATTCCAGCCAAAGTTGGTACCGAGATGCACCTTTATACCCCCCTTCTGTGTGCCAAATTTCAAGGCAATCGGATATCTTGTTCGCGTTTTATAGCAGTTTTTGTAAGTGTGAGACAAGAGGAAGAAAAATAAGAAGAAAAAAACGAAGAAACTAAGCCAATTTTTGAAGTAGCATATCTTGGGAACGCGAGAAGCGATTTCGCTCATTTTTGGAATGTGGAGTGCTGAAGTTGGAGGGCATGTCCACAACAAAAATCGTCTTGTTTCATCAAGGAAGCACAGAGCTACGGAGGTGCGAAAACTGCATTTTCTTTCTTCCTGTCAATATGCTCACGGGTGTTACGCGCCGGCTTCTTGGGCCGCACGACACACTACTGTGTGTCTTGATTAGTGATGAATGTACTTTCAATTACACCAGGCTTGACTCCTTATGTGTGTATTGAGTGTGTGTGTGTTTTGAGTGTGTGTAATGTATGTGTACTTTCATTTGTAGCTAAGTCTGTTTAGAAGATATCCTGCTTTTAATAGCAATAATCCATACAAGCACATTATAACAATCAATAAGTGTCTTGATAATGCATGAGGAGGCCTGAGTCAGGATTTGCATGCTCTACAATCAATACACTCATGTTGGGTATGGTAACTAAAACATGTTTTGTAGATGTTTGCACCTTAAAAAACGGCCTTGCAATAAGATTTAGCCAAAAAAATCACCTGGAATGCATTCATACTGTTATAATGATGCTGTAACTTGGTTAAATGAAGCGAAAAGTCGAATGTTTCGATGTACAGTGAGTTTTAAAATTTTCGAAATTCACAAGGATTTCGCCTGCTGTAAGACCCGGTAGCGCTAGGCATACGGCTCCAGAAATTTCAGACAGCCAAGGTAATGACGACAGATTTACAAACCTGTTGTTCCGATTGCGTTCTATCCACTGCACCATGCTGTTTGTTTTCATCATTTATTCGTTTCTTTGTTCTTCTCGAAAAATAATTAATAGTTGCGGCACTTAATAGTTGTGGCACGCGCCACAACTTCAAACACGTGATTTGAACGAATGTGAATACGTGTGCATAAGATGAGGGTGAATAGGTGTAGTACCCAAGGAGTTGTCTCTAGCACTTATTCACACTAGGTAGTCGTTTTATATAGTCTTAATTACCAGTTTAGCTTTTTATGAGGTAGCTAGCTAATCAGAGTCTATGCTAGTTAATAATATCCTTGAAAGGCGGATCCACCTCGAGATCAGACTTCTAAAAGCAAGGGTTCCACTCTTAATGGTGAACTCTCCAGCGATATTTTACTGTAAACTGGAAAACTCTCCATCACTCTGACAGGTCCTAGTGTCACTACCAGTTAGCTCATAACTAGTGTTACATGAGAAACTACAAGTGTCTTCGTAGGAAGGAACTCTATCATCTCCCAGTGCACAAGTCATCACTCCATTACTAGGGTCAGTAAGTGATGGGCAAGCAACTGCAAGTTCATATATGTACATAATTTATATGAAACAATACAAAATATATAGTTGATGCTTTCATTGTCACATTCACCATATCATTGCTACACTAGACTGACATTAACATTATTGTGCCATTTCTTATTGACTGCCATCATTGATTTCACAATTGTTAAGGATGCACCTTTTTACAGGTTGGCTATTTTTGTATACACAAGTAGCTATTTAGATTAGCGCACAAATGAATACCAGAATTGAGAATTTGAATGTTTGTATTAAAAACTGCTAATAATTCAATTAAAATCCATCAATCAAATTCTCAATTTACTGTATTTTGCTATGCTGTGTATAAGTGCATATACATACATATATGAAACCACTAGTTGCCTTGTCCATTGTGTCCTGAGGGTGTGCTCTGCTTAAATCTGCCATTGCCACATCAATTAGAATGTTAACAATACGTAATGAATGCATTTAAACCTGGGATCACTCCAACTACACAACTACTAGCTAGTTGCACTGTAAATTTACTTCTTTATGTATTTAGGCTCCATTAGTCTAGAAACTATGGTACAATGCTGCCTCGATTATCTGACTTCCTTGGAACCAAGACATCTTCAGATAATCAAAAAAGTCAGATAATCAAAGCCCATTCATGTATATACAGAGCCCTGTTCAAATACTCTAATAGAACATACATCTTAGACAAAATACCCTAATAGAGCAGTCATTTCTACTGTTCGGATAACCAAGTGTTTGGATAATAGAGATTTGGATAATCAAGGGAGCACTGTAAATGGTTAGCTGGTTTAGTGGTGGTTCACTAGTTATAAATTCTGTTCTTTTAAAATTTAAGTTTTACTTTTATTTCGTATCACTAGAGTATCTCATTGAGAATCTCGATTACACATTTATTACACATATTTGGTTTATTTATCTTTAGATATTACACTACACATGTGGGAAACTGCTGACATAGTATATTTATATTAGCATCCTCATGTAGTGCTCATGAAAGCACAAAGATGATACTGAGCTAGCTACCTCAGTGTCACAAGACATGAAACTCTGATAAGCAGACACACAGTCAGTGATTGTGCATTTAAGACTAAGAAACACATGCAATTTTTACCATAGGTGTACAGTGTACATATTTTTACAAGTACGCAAAAAATTGGAATTTTCAACTAGAGTAGGAGTCATAGCACATCAATAAAAAGTACTGAAACAAGCTGGTGTAGTGCACAATATTTTAATCACAGTAAACCTGTAAGAAGTGTTATGAGCACAGTAGGGATATAACACTTCTTATTGTTTTACTGTGATTTAATATCATGCAGTACTCAAGCTTGATTCAGTACTTTTTATCGATGTGCTGTGGTCCCTACTCTAGTTGAAATTTTCAATTTTTGTGTACTTGTATTATTGTGGTTGAAGTAATTGTTGGAACTAGACTTCCTTAGCAGTACTCAGCAATGTGACCCTTTAGCCCCTAAGTTAATAAAAAAGTGCTCCGTTAAACACAAACGCCACATGTGTTACAAACACATGTATCTCATAAACAAAATATCCTATCAATATACAGTTTGGACCATGCTACTCTGCAGTTCATGGATATTATCCTAAGCTTTATCGAAACATTGTAGCACGATTGTAAGGTGAATCTGCATTTGAAAGAATTTTCGGCTGTTTTTAAGATGATAGCTACAACGACACTACCTATCACAAAGGAGAGACGGAATAAACAAGGTTAGTAGTAAAAGTTATGTATATGATGTTGCAGATCTATCCTTCGTGAGTAGTTTAATGCAAACCATGAAGGAATAGGTGGTCCGTAGACTCCCTACATGGAGTAACAGAAGCCCAAGTTTGGATGTCAAAACATGTATTTTTCATAAAATAACTTTTGTTTTTAAGAACCAATGCCACTATAGTGGGATTCGGGGCCAAAGGGTTAAATTAAAAATTAAATTATAATAATAATAACAAATTACAAAGTACATAACATATCTAAATATTAAAATAAACATCAGCATACTATGCATGGAGTTACCTACAGTATTTAGCTGGAGATACTGGCTTTTCATTGGAATTTAATCTACTACTGTAAATAGGCCTGAGTTACATATGCTCCAAGTTTTGCCCAAAATACTTTCAGCAATTTCTCAAAACTTTCACATGTTATCCTCTTCAGTGTTTCCATTATGTTTGCATTACGCTCCTAGTTTAGCAACATTTCTTACAACTACCTTGGAATTTTTAATCAGTGAATGCTTTATTAGAGTATTATACTACAAAGTGACTGTTGTATTAGAGAGTATTAATCTAAGGAGCTATGTACAATGCAAGTGAGTGCTCTATTGTAGTTTGCACTACTCTGTTAGGGTGTATGGTTCTATTTTCATGGAATTAAGCTCCATAGTTTGAATTGTCCACCAATTATGCTAACATTATGCTGGCATAGTACTCCAGCCTATTATGCTTTATATTATGCCAACATATTTGCTAACTACAAATATCAGTGTATAATGATATAGGATACAAGTACTTACCATTGATGGAAACAGTAATATTAAGACTATCACTTCCAATAGGATTAGCTATACTACATGTGTATGTTCCACCATCAGTTGTAGTAACATTATTAATAATATAGTCACTGCGAAACTCTGCAGTGGTACTGTCATGAGTGATTGTAGTCAAATTAGGGGTCAGTGGTGCTGGAGTACCATCCTTCATCCAGGTGAATGTGTCTGGGGGAGAACCTTGTGAGGTACAGGACAATGTCAGAGGAGAACCGAACTCAACATTGACAGTTGATAATGTTGTGGTGATGACTGGAGCAGCTGTTTGTATGAAGTTATTTAACAACAATTAATCGTACTATAAAGTGACTCACTTCTCACAGGTAAGTACACACCCACCCTCACAGTCTCGTCCACCATACTACTGTTCCTTATGGTACAAGTGTAAACACCTTCTTCGTCAGCAGTAAATGTAGAACACAATTCTACATTAATAACTCCAATATAATGAAAAAGCTTAGTTCCACGTGGTTGTACAACAGGTCCATCACATAAACCATGAGATATTTGAACACCATTAAAGGAAATGTGACCCAACTCTTCATTACTATTACCACCAGGTCCTAATCCAGTCACACAACGAAACAGTACACCATTTGGTCGATTAACATTGCATCTAATAGCAGAATAGTCATCAACAATGTTACCGGAGCCAACAGTATTAGATGAAGTACTTCTCAGCCCACCAACAACTTCAACTCCTAATAGGTATTACATATTATGTAGTAAAACATACGATAGTGTTTCCTGCAGCCTAAGAAGCCATAGAAAGAAGTGTTTGTGTCATGAGTAAATGTGACCCAGTTGGGGAAAACTGGTCTTATTGCCTATTTAAAAATATCGAGAAATGCAGGTTTTAAGTATTCAGTGTGTTGTAGCTCGCCAATAGTAGAAGCTTGGTGTACCAAATTTTCATACATTTTATATCAAAATTTCTACCATCAAAAGCATCCACAGTAGAAGTATAGCCAACACTTAAGTTTCCCACCATTTAGATAGGTTTTAACTCGATGTTGACTCTACCAGGCCAGCTCCAAAAAGGGTGGCAGGCTGGGGAAGAGCCTGTTTAAAAAATTAAAAAGGAAGGTGTAGGGATGAACTAGGCCAAGCTTTGAGCCATACAGGTATCAAAACTGGTTAAAAATTAATGAAAGGACATTCTGCAGCACAGGTCTTTATTCAACACCACGGACCCATGACAGCAGATTTGATTTTTCACCAAGAACCCAAAGCTACATTAATAAACTATCAATTTCATAATCAAAAAAATAGCTAGACTTGCTTTTGCTGGCTGCTTTTCCAAAGCACAGTGGCGATCCGTACGAGTGATATGGGCCCCAATGGAGCTCTGGCCAGACTGGTGATGGCTGTGTGTGGCTGTGCAGCCGATAACACCAGTTTTCCCAGACCCAGTCACAAATCAAATTTTCCTATTGGGTCATTATGTGTCAAATCAACAACAAATTTAGGATCAACTCTCAGATTTTGAAGAAACTTGGCATGTTTGTAGTACTTACGGTGCTCATCGCCCTAGTCTCGTGTCACCAGACTGCTATTTCCTTGTAGTGGCACTTACCAATTAGGGATTATAAGTACCCTCTCGGAAAAGGGTCTGGTCCAGTTCGCATATTAAAAAGAGTCCAATTTCAGTGGTGTTGTAATTGGAAAAACTTGACTTCAAGCACTACCAGTATCTCAAAATATAAGTATAGCAGCTTCTGCCTCAGTGTGTACGTAATGTTTTGTCGATGTAGAGAAAAAAAAACGAAAGTTTCTTTATGGAGGTCGCTGCAATAAAGAGCTAGAAATTTTTAAGGACAGAAATTAGGTGGCATGGAACTCTCTCTCCTTTATCACGTATCAGAGAACTCAGTAATCTCAGTATGTACTAATGCAAGCACTGTCAAACTCTTCTGTTGAAAAAAAGGAATTGGAAGATAGTTTACAGGATAAAATAAAGGAGATCGACATAAGGTTGGGTTTGTTGACAGCCAAAAACCAGGTAGTTAATTATAGAAGGACATTGTCATAAGATGATGAAGAAGTGATTTATTAAAAAGTTATCATAAGGTATATTGTTTAACCAGGATATGTACTGATTACAAGTGTGACAATCAAGACACACGGTAGTGTGTCGTGCGGCCCAAAAAGCCGGCGTGCCACCCGTGAGTATATTAACAGGAAGAAAGAAAACGTAATTTTCACACCTATGTAGCTCTGTGATTCCCTTATCCGATTGGAACCAAATTTGCTAGAGAGGTGCCGGCCAGCAAGGGGAGTCTACACACTAAATTTGAAGAAAATCGCTCCAGCCATTTCCGAGATACGAGCGAACAAAATTTCGTTTTAATTTCTTCGTTTTTATCTTCTTCTTCTTCTACTTCTTCTTAATTTCGCACACTTCGCAAAATCCGCCATAAAACACGAATGTGTGCTCGGATCGGGCTGAAATTTGGCACATTTAAAGGGCTCATTAAGGCGGATCTTTGTACCTACTTTGGTAGGAATCCGATGAACATTCACGGAGTTATGACCGATTCTTTGCGTAAAATAAGGTCGAAGGTCTGTCACGCCTACAGGGTAAACTCCTTTGAGGAATCAGTTGAAAATTGCTATGTAGATGGAGCAACCATCGTAGGAGTGCCTTTTTGTGGTTTGAAAGGAATCGGGATAAAGACCACGGAGATATGACACAAAACCCAACCTGTGTCAAAATTATGCGATCGATTTTTATGAATAAAAATACTATTAGTTTTCGTGTCTATCAGGCAAACCGCTTAGAGCAATGAGCTGAAAATCAGTATGTAGCTGGAATAATCATCATAGAAAGCCCTTGCAGTAGTACAGAAGAATCGGATTACAAACCACTGAGTTATGATTCGAAACACAACTACGTGTAGCAAATGCGAGATCAAGATACTCTAATAGAACAGTCACCCTAATAAAGCATTCAGCTGCATTTATCATTTACTCAATTATATTACATTGTAAGTTATTCTGTAGGGAATTCAGCTACAAATAAGTCACCCTGTAGTCAGATCAGCCAGAAGAAGGTACCTAATAGAGAGTTCAGCTACAAAGAAACCATCATGTAGAGAGTTCAGCTCAAACAAATTGCCCTGTAGAGAGATCAGCTAGAAGAAGTTAGCTTGTAGAGAGTTCAGTTACAAAGAAACAATCATGCAAAGAGTTCAGCTGCAAACAAATCACCCAGTAGAAAGTTCCACTATGAACAGATCACACTGTAGAGAGTTCAGTTAGAAACAAGTCATCTTGTAGAGAGATCAGCTAGAAGAAGTCACCTTGTAGAGAGTTCAGCTACAAAGAAACCACCATGTAAGAGAGTTCAGCTGCAAACAAATAACCTGTAGAGAGTTCAGCTAGGAACAAGTCACCCTGTACAGAGATCAGCTAGAAACAAGTCACCTGTAGAGAATTCAGCTACAAACAAATCACCCTGTAGAAAGATCAGCTAGAAGAAGTTACCTTGTAGAGAGTTCAGCAACAAAGAAATCACCATGTAGAGAGTTAAGCTGCAAACAAATCACCCAGTAGAAAGTTCAGCTATGAACAGATCACCCTATTGAGAGTTCAGTTAGGAACAAGTAATCCTGTAGAGAGATCAGCTAGAAGTATCACCTTGTAGAAAATTCAGCTACAAATAAATCACCTGTAGAGAGTTCAGCTACAAACAAATCACCCTGCAGAGAGATCAGCTAGAAGAAGTCACATTGTAGAGAGTTCAGCTATAAAGAAACCACCATGTAGAGAGTTCAGCTGTAAACAAATCCCCTGTAGAGAGTTCAGCTAGAAACAAGTCACCCTGTAGAGAGATCAGCTGGAAACAAGTCATCCTGTAGAGAGTTCAGCTAGAAGAAGTCACATTGTAGAGAGTTCAGCTACAAAGAAACTACCATGTAGAGAGTTCAGCTGCAAACAAATCACCCTGTAGAGAACTCAGCTACGAACAAATCGCCCTGTAGAAAGATCAGCTAGAAGAAGTTACCTTGTAGGGAGTTCAGCTACGAACAGATCACCCTGTAGAGAGTTCAGCTACAAACAAATCACCCTGTAGAGAGCTAAGTTACAAAGAAACCACCATGTAGAGAGTTCAGCTGCAAAAAATCAATCACTCTGTAGAGAGTTCAGCTAGAAGAAGTCACCTTGTAGAGAGTTCAGCTGCAAATAAATCACTCTGTAGAGAATTCAGCTACAAACAAATCACCCTGTAGAAAGATCAGCTAGAAGAAGTTACCTTGTAGAGAGTTCAGCTACAAAGAAACCACCATGTAGAGAGTTCAGCTGCAAACAAATCACCTGTAGAGAGTTCAGCTAGAAACAAGTCACCCTGTAGAGAGATCAGCTAGAAGAAGTCACCATGTAGAGAGTTCAGCTACAAAGAAACCGCCATGTAGATAGTTCAGCTGCAAACAAATCAGCCTGTACAGAGTTCAGATACAAACAAATCACAGATCAGCTGGAAACAAGTCACACTGTAGAGAGATCAGGTAGTATAAGTTACTTTGTAGAGAGTTCAGCTACAAAGAAACCACCATGTAGAGAGTTTAGCTGCAAACAAATCACCCAGTAGAAAGTTCAGCTGTGAACAGATCACCCTGTTGAGAGTTCAGTTAGGAACAAGTCATCCTGTAGAGAGATCACCTAGAAGTATCACCTTGTAGAGAGTTCAGCTACAAACAAATAACCTGTAGAGAGTTCAGCTACAAACAAATCACCCTGTCGAGAGATCAGCTAGAAGAAGTCACCTTGTAGAGAGTTCAGCTATAAAGAAACCACCATGTAGAGAATTCAGCTGCAAACAAACACCCTGTAGAGAACTCAGCTACAAACAAATTACCCTGTAGATAGATCAGCTAGATGAAGTTACCTTGTAGGGAGTTCAGCTACAAACAAATCACCCTGTAGAGAGTTCAGCTACAAAGAAATCATCATGTAGAGAGTTCAGCTGCAAACAAATCATCCTGTAGAGAGTTCATGCAGCTATGAAAAGATCACACTGTAGAGAGTTCAGCTAGAAGAAGTCACCTTTTTTAGAGAGTTCAGCTACAAAGCAACCACCATGTAGAGAGTTCAGCTGCAAACACATCACCCTGTAGAGAATTCAGCTACAAACAAATCGTCCTGTAGAGAGACCAGCTAGAAACAAGTCACCCTGTAGACAGATCAGCTAGAAGAAGTTACCTTGTAGAGAGTTCAGCTGCAAACAAGTCACCCTGTAGAGAATTCAACTACAAACAGATAACCCTGCAGAGAGTTCAGCTAGAGTCAAGTCACCCTGTAGAGAGAATCCTGTAAAGAGTTCATCTACGTACAAGCAGATCACCCTGTAGAGATTTCAGCTACATTTCAAGTCACCCAGTAGAGAGATTTATCCTGTGGAGATTAATTGACATGTAATAAATATATGCTCTCTTTTTATATTATGAACTCTTGATATATGCATTATATATATAATTTGTACATTTACTGATAAAATCAGAATGAGTTAAAGTGTTTATAAAATCTGCTTCATCTTTTTCTTTTTCTTGTGGTAAAGAAAAATATATAGGTTAAAAAGCCCCAAAGCTGGCCATAGGCCGGCTTTGGGGTATACAAATACAAAAAGAAGTGAAATCTAATCAAAAACAGCCAAGCTGTAAAAAAAGGAGTGCGGCCCTTGAAAAGGCTATGGTGAAAAAAGATGTGAAATCCAAGGTGGCGGCCAAGAAATGGCTGTGATGGTAGGTTAATGGTAAAAATTTTAATAATGACAATTCAGGTGAATTTGGTGCCGCTTGGTCAATTGGCACAAAATTCACCTGAATTGTCATTATTAAAATTTTTACCATTAACCTACCATCACAGCCATTTCTTGGCCGCCACCTTGGATTTCACATCTTTTTTCACCATAGCCTTTTCAAGGGCCGCACTCCTTTTTTTACAGCTTGGCTGTTTTTGATTAGATATATTAAACTGTATATCTAATATTAACTGTGTACGTCTATTTGATGTTGTACACGCGATATAATAATAAGATATGGGCAGGCGTTTAGTCTCGCTGACAGCTGGACTTCGGGTGTTGTGTCGTGTAGTGTCTGTATTGTTAACAAGCCAATATACAAAAACTGCTACACATGTGCAATGTCAGGTTGAAGTTTTTGATAAATATGGCAAAAAATGTACCATCCTAACTCAAAGCTGCTCAGACACTGTAAAATCAATACCCAAAAGAAACTAATGATCTCCTGCATCAAACTTTATTGCAGGTGCCTAACAAAGATCTGATCGATGCATTGGCTCATCATATTTCAGTTGAGATGAAGAAAATCTCCTTATTAAGCCACAACTCTATCTTATGTCAGGGCCCCCAAAGAGTATGAAGGTTCAGCTGGAAAACCGTTTGGCAAGAACTAGTCCATGGACTACCCACACTTGTAGGATTTTTCAGCATCTATTTCCTAGAACACCAAAGAAGTTCATATCCCTTTTTCGTCTTGTGCAATTTTGAAGAAAAGTTTCCAGCATATGTCACTCATGCAGCATATTTTTCACTTCTCTTATTTGCAAAAGCTACACACAAGGAGGTAAGCAATGGCTATTATTTTTATGCAAACTGAATTGTTTGTCAGGGGTTAATCTAGGGGGGTACAGGCCCCTCCTGGGTTAGCCATTGCCCCCCTAGGTTTATACCTAAAGCCTTGAAAAATGGAAAGGTTTGATCCAAAAGTTGTATAATTAAATTGTCAATATTCAATGGCACCACAGTAAAATTTCACCAAAATTTTTATCTAAATTTTCTAAATTTTGTAGCTCAATCATTGTTGGGATAACCTTTTTAAATGTCTAATATATTTCCTACACCTCTCTCCCGTATCAGTTTCCCAAATCTCCATAGCACCTTGTTTAAGTTCCTCTTTGCTATGTGGCTTAACTTCTCTGCGCAAATATCCTTTTAACTCATGCCATAGGTTTTCAATTGGATTTAAATCCGGATATTCGGGAGGAGTTTTCCACCAAGTAATTTTGCTATCTTTAAAAAAAATTATCCGCTGCACTTACATTTGCAAGTCACTGAGTGAATGCTTTGTACAGCTTGCAAACCTGATGTATGCTTAGGATCGTTGTCCTGCATGAAGCGATGTCTTGATGGGTGGACAGTAGTCGTGTGCGATATGCGATATATATATATATCGATATATCATGATAAAATTTTCTATATCGTGATATGGTATAGAATCTTTATATCGTGACATAAGCCTATGTATAGATTTTAGCTATAATTAGAGAAAAATGTATCCAAGATGTCAATGTAGTATCATGCGTGGGCAGATCAAAGGCTGTGCCAGTGTTATAAATCAGTTGTAAATGGGTAGTTGGAAAAGGCAGATATGGTCGGACACGGACATTTTCAAAAAGCACTTTTACATTTATATAACAGTTATTTTTCATACCTAACGCTGTTTTTACAGCAGTCTTCGCTTACCCAGGCGTCGATCTTGTCATAGTGCTTATCCATTTATAAGCGCACGTGCAAAGGACTAGACCAGCACTCTACAGCATGCCAAAGACCATATAGTGTTGTACAAATGCTCTAAAGTCTAATACAGAGTTATATAGTTGTAGAGATTAGCTTGTATGCCCCATGCAACTTAGCTTAGCAGGCCAAATCCACAATCTTACTCCTTTTAGTATAAGGCACAGGTGCTTATACCGAGTGTTGAGGGTTTCAAGGACCTGGCCTACAAGGTTAAGTTGGGACATGCTAGATTAATCTCTGGGTCATTCCATGTCAAATCAACAAGGAATTTAGGGTCACCTCTCGGATTTTGACGAAACTTGGTGTGTTTCTAGTACCTGTGGTGCTTATCACTCATGCAAATTTTTAGCTCTATACATTCCATAGTTTCTGATTTATGACCACAAATATTTTGAATATTTCATGAAAATTTGGTCCATCTCTAGTTATAAAATTGACTGCAACTTTGCACTGTGTAAATATTTTTAAACACAATTTTCACTGATGGAAGATTGTTGATTGACCTTTCCAGTGATCCCTAAATTATGGGATATCTCCTTAATTATGGTTCAAAAGTACTTCATTGAAAACTTTAATCCTTTATATTTTGAAAAATGCTGCTTGAAATTTTTCAAATTCTTTTGTGAATAATGATTGGGTCATAGTCTATGTTTGATAAATTTTTGTGGTGGGACCACAATGGACTCAAGAGATATAATAAATTATGTTGTGGTGTGTGTTGGAATTTGCAGTCTATTATTGCTGTATTGGAGTGTACACCACCAATAACCACTCTCAACAAGGCCATGCCAAGTTTGTCTTACAGAGTGAAGGTGTCTAGGTACATTACAACCTGTATTAGTGACCACCTGTATTGAAAGACCATCTATAAGCTGCAGCTAATTTATACTTTAATTGGATCTTAATTTATAGCACCAAAGCATCAATGTTTTCTAGCAAATCCAAAAATGGTCCTTATTAGACAGGTTGACTACAAATGAGATCATCATGCATCCATAAACACATTTATGTTGTACCATCTCTTTAGTTATATCTTATTTATTAAGTAAAATCTTGCCGTAGTGCACTTACATACATATCCCCACTCTACACAATTCAAGTTACGTACATGGCTGCATAGGTACAACAGACCTCCTCAAAAAGGATATCTGGGTACCTTGATAGCCTCATGAATCATGATCTTACTTTATAATTGTACGTACATTTTGGACCCAAGACAAGTCTGTGGTTTCTCAAAAATGAACACTTCATCAATGGTCCAGGGAATAGAAGAATAACAATATATACAGTAGATGCATTACTTGTACCAAGAGTTTTTATAATATTAACACTTGCTTGCACCTCAATGCATGTAATTACTAAAATTAATGGTTTTTCAAAGTATTTTGTGTTCACATTTGAAGATCAGTACAGGTAAATGTTAAATATGTGGTCAACACGTTTACTTCCTACATGAGTATGTGTATGAATTTATGACTTGATCTTCAAAGTGGTCGTGAATGTAAAGTAATGTAGTAATTAATTTCACACATTGAGGTACAATTAATGCATGTATATGGTAAAACCCCTCCATTGCTAGGACCATAATAAAGTGTTCATATTACAGAAGCCACAGAAGTATCTTGGTCTAAATGTATGTGCATCGCTAGAGTGGGAGTACAGTGTATAAACAGGTGTCTTGGTTATCAAGGTACCCAGGTATCCCTTCTGAGGAGTTCTGTTGTATGTACCTATGCAGCCACATAAGGAACTTAAATATGGCTAAGTCCACTACAGTGGGATTCAACTTAGTAAAGAAGGTACTTGTGAAGAGATGGTACAACATTTACATGATGTTTATGGACACATGGTGGTCAGATCTATAATTTATAGCCAACCTGTCTAATAAGGACCATTTTTGGATTTGCTAGAAAGGGTTGATGCTTTGGTGCTATATGTTAGAGAAGTATAACTTAACTGCAGTACATAGATGGCCTTTCAATACAGGTGGTCACTAATACAGGTTGCAATATACCTAGACACCTTCACTCTGTAAGACAAACTTGGCATGACCTTGTTGAGAGTGGTTATTGGTGGTGTACACTCCAATACAGCAATAATAGACTGCAAAGTCCATCACACACCACAACATAATTCATTATATCTCTTGAGCCCATTGTGGTCCCACCACAAAAATTTATCAAACATAGACTATGACCCAATCATTATTCACAAAAGAATTTGAAAAATTTCAAGCAGCATTTTTCAAAATATAAAAGATTAAAGTTTTCAATGAAGTACTTTTGAACCATAATTAAGGAGATATCCCATAATTTAGGGATCACTGGAAAGGTCAATCAACAATCTTCCATCAGTGAAAATTGTGTTTAAAAATATTTACACAGTGCAAAGTTGCAGTCAATTTTATAACTAGAGATGGACCAGATTTTCATGAAATATTCAAAATATTTGTGGTCATAAATTAGAAACTATGGAATGTATAGAGCTAAAAATTTGCATGAGTGATAAGCACCACAGGTACTACAAACACACAAAGTTTCGTCAAAATCCGAGAGGTGACCCTAAATTCCTTGTTGATTTGACATGGAATGAACCCTCTATGACACTGAATTAGATTTCTAGAGCACATATACAACACTATATGGTCTTTAGAGTGCTAGTCTAACCTTTGCACATGCGCTTATATATGGATAAGCGCTATGACAAGATCTACACCTGGGTCTGGAAGCGAAGACTGCTGTAAAAACAGCATTAGGTATGAAAAATAATTGTTATATAAATGTAAAAGTGCTTTTCAAAAATGTCCTTGTCCGCATCCGTGTCCGTGTCCGCGTCTGCCTTTTCCAACTACCCGTTGTAAACTGGTTCACAAATAATTGTAGCATGGCTAAGTACCTCCTTTTGGCCACACAGTCTGGCCACTATTTAGTTCAAAGACTTCAAACGAAACCAAACACCAGACCAACACAGGAAGTCACAATGCAAGGCTAATACATCAAGGACTGACAAGGAGGTAAATCACTCTGGAACGAATGAACACACAAACACTGCACTCGTCTGAATGAATGGGAAGTAGTACAACCACTGGACTGAGCCCGGTATCTACCACATGCTCGTTCGCCAATAAATTAAGCCAACCAAGACTATTATAGCACTGCACCACTCAACAATGAATATCAGACACTTCAGCTACACCCGTCTAAATGATGCAAAGCAGTACAATGGCTGGAGTGATTGGCATCGATGATGCATGGCACCTCGTACTTGTGCATAACAAAAGCACTACCAATGAATAAACTAGCTAATATCTGCACACGTCCCATACCACAAATCAGTTAGAACACACCCATTCGGTTTGTATCTGATTTGTATGTAAACACTCAACCCTCGGGTGTTGTGTTTACAAATCAGATACAAACATCATGGTTGTGCTCCAACTATTACTTGTACACTGTACTTTTTTTTCGATAAAAGAGCTTGCAATGTTGTATGCTAGTCATGTACCATGTTGTATTGTACTTCTAGTAAATCACTGCTACAGGTGTTATCAGTGTAAATACACAAGCTGAGTGAGGAGTTTGTATATCGTGATATATATTGTATTGTGTTATATTGTGTGCAATAATCATGATAGGAAAATATCCTATATCGCACACCACTAGTAGACATCCTTTAAAAATGGCAACAGTGTTCTTCTTAGTATCTTGCAATATCTTTCACCGTTCATTATCCCTTCGCAGATGCAAATTCCTGTGCAGCCCTTCATGCTGATATCTGCCCCAAACATGTATTTTAACTGGATTATTTGCTCTGTGGACATCAATGAAGCTGTCACTCTGCTAGCTCAGACCATTTTGTTGTCTCCAAGGCAATTAAGTGTCGGAAATAAAGTGGAGCCAAACCATAAATACCACAGGACGAATAGGAAAAAAATATTCCTGAGACTTACACACGGAACATTTAAACAGAAGACTAAAGATAATGATGCGCAATCATTTCACCAAATGCTGTACAGTGTGGTTCCAAAACTTTAGGTACAATAAAGCAGGCCTGTACAAGATTCGGAGAGGGAACTGATGTTGAACATACAAAGAACTACCATACTGTACCTTCCAACAAAAATGACATTCTTAAAATCCAAGAACAATTATTACTAGAAGTGTTCAAATTTAAAGAAAGGCAGCACTACAAAGCTTACACGGATCACCAGCTACTGCTGCAGTCTATAAACTGGACGAAAATGATAGATTAGGTAAAAGAAAGGATTATAAATTATCCCATGTGCATATATTATTGATTTGCTTGTGATTATTATGTACAATATATGTTCACATTTAAAATTTAAATCAATCTTTATTACACAAATGTGCATAGAGGTCACAATATTTGCATGCTATTATTTCACTCCTACGTTCAGAGGAGAACAAAAAAATCACGGAATAGTTTCTTTCTGCAACATTGTTCAACATTATTTTCATATTCTTTTATGACAAAAGATACTTTTCCCCTCTCTTTTTAGGATACAGAATAGCCTCAGCTTGACATCCATCCCTTCCAGCTCGTCTGGATTCTTGTATTAATTCTTCAAGTGCTCGAGGTGATACATCAAGACACACGGTAGTGTGTTGTGTGGCCAAGAAAGCCGGCGACCACACTGTGAGTATATTTACAGGAAGAAAGACAACAGCTTTTTCATGCGTGCATAGTTCCATGGCCCCTTCTCCAAAGCATACCATTTTTGCACTATAATTGTCCCACAAGTAGGGTACGCCACACAGCAAATTTGATTAAATTCGCAACAGTCATTTGCGAGATATGGGCGTTCAAAATTTCGTTTTAATTTCTTCGTTATTTTCTTCTTATGCCATACGGTGGGCTACAGGGGCTTCGATTTCTTTTCGCACACTTTTCAAAAATTGTTATAAAATCTCCTCAATCTTTGGCACAAATGAAGAGTGTGTAACGGTGGATTCACGTACCAAGTTTGTTGTGAATCTGAGTAATATTCAAGGAGTTATGAGCGTTTATTCACATAAAAAAAGATCAAACTTCTGTCACGGCTACAGGGTAAACCAAGTATAGAAATAACTTGAAAATTCGTGTGTAGATAGGTTGATCATCGTAGCAGTGCCTTTTGATAGTTTGAATAGCAATAGAGTTACAGCGACAAAGTTATAAAGCAAAAACCAAGCAAGTGTAAAATCGTGGGATCAAGATACTCTAATAGAGCAGTCACCACGGGGTAAAAAGGTGTGCAAAAAATGTCCCAAAAAAACCTTACCAGAGTTTGAACCAGGCACCTCCATACCTAACACCTGTATCCTTAACCACTGAACCACTGCTACCTTGGCTGACCACCTCACTAAATTTCTGCTTTATAAATGAAATTTCTAGTTAAAATCTGCTTATAATCAAACATTTGTAATTTCATAGATCTACCAATAGAAGTACTAGATTGTTCTAGAACATTCTATGTATGTTCTATTAGAAGTCCTCAAAAAAATGTGCACTCTATTAGAGTGTTACAATAATATTATATTAAATCATGCAATGAAATACATTTATAAGTCTGTCTTCAATAATCATCATTGTATCTACATAGAAAAGAAGAAATGTGAGTTAAAACAAACCTCAAAGTCAGCCATAGGCTGGTTTTGGAGCCTTATAAACTACAAAAAGAAGTGAAACCCACACAAAAACAGCCAAGCTGTGAAAAAATGGTGCTTCCTTAAAAAGCCTGGGTTAAAAAAGTTGTGAAATCAAAGGTGGCGGCCAAGAAATGGCTGCAATGATGTTAATGCTAAAATTTTTTTAATAATGGCTGCGTGCATTGTTAAAATTTATTAGCATTAACATCATTGCAGCCATTTCTTGGCCGCCACCTTTGATATCACAACTTTTTTCACCCAGGCTTTTTAAGGCCGCACCATTTTTTCACAGCTTCGCTGTTTTTGTGTGGATAATAGATAACATGAACAATATCTGCACAATCCATCTCAGTAGTGGCCATCAACAATCGCAATACACTATTTGTTTTGCAGACCTCCTTTAATAGCATCTCGCACATTTCATTTGTGGAGACTGCTGTAAATACATCTACTAAATAAACCCCAAGCATGGGCTTAATTCCAGAATCTCCTCTGCCCTTCCAAAGAGTAATGGACAGTTTGTTGAAGGAATTCCGGACATGGCAATTTACCTTGAAGACATCTTAGTGACAGGCCCTGATGATGCCCAACACCTAAAATCATTGAAAGAAGTGCTTTGTAGGTTGCACAAAGTTGGCTTGAAATGAGAAATGTCATTTTATGCAGCCATCAGTAAAGTATCTGGGTTATTGCATTGACAGCAACAGTCTCCTCCCAATGAGGACAAACTGTAGGTAATATAAAGTACACCACAGCCAACCAATGTCACTGCACTAAATCATACTTGAGTCTCTTGACCTACTATGGTAGATATTTGCCTCATCTTCCAACTGTTCTAGGTCCACTCTATCAATTACTGCATCAAGGCATTGTGTGGTCATGGGGGTCAGAAGAGAAACAGGCTTATAGTAAATCAAAAAGAGTTGTTGTTGTCGGATCAAGTGATTGTGCACTTTAATCAGGAACTGCCCATAGTGATGCTTCCAGTTATGGAATTGGCACAATGCTGGCTCACAAACTTTCAGATAGGTCAGAAATGCTATTGGCTTTGTATCATGTACATTGTAGGCAACAGAAGAAGGAATCAATACTCACACATAGAAAAAGAAGTGCATTTTTGGAGTGAACTTCTTTATTGCTTATTGATGGGTTGCTGCTTCACCTTGATCACTGAAACAACAACCATTATTAGCATTGTTGAAGAAACACAAATATATTCCTAGTCATGTATAAGGATGAATTCAGAGATGAGCAGTAGATCTAGCTGGCTATGAGTATAAGTTTACTGTAGTACTACTGCTCATGGCAATGCAGATGCATTGAGTGAGCGGCAACACCACAAATTCCATCAGAACTGATCTTAACTATAGAATAAATATCTGAACCCCTATGACTAATAATCAAATACATTCATGGACTACCGCCACCTTCATATTACACTATGAAATAGTGCTATGTCAGGAGTGTAATGTGACCATATTTCAGGGTGGTACCATATTCACAATTTAAGTTATGGGTTGCCAAGTACATGCAATTGGAAAGCCTATTAGACACATTTTCGCAGATCCGGTCACAGATACTGTTTGCTGCCAAAATATATGCAATTGTGTTGAATGAGACCACTGTGGTTAAGGATGACTTAATTAACTATACGTATGTCCAGTAAACTTCGTTTAATATAGCTACCTATGAGCCAAAGTATTCCGTTCATGTTAAAATATTGAACACAAAATAATGACACAGTTAACTATTTTCAAGTCGACTGGTCATACGTATCCTTACACAGCTGGCCAAGTAAAGTACTTCAAAGTACTCTTCATCCTATCACACATAAACTATGCCACTTGCTCTACATTAATCCACAAACATCACTATACATGCTCACCTGATATTCGAAGTGTTAATGGATCACTAGTATAGTCCACATCATTAACAGTTACAGTACAAGTGATGGTACCAGCATCATCTGCCAGTAGATTATTATCGGTTACATTTTGTGTTGTCTGACCAGTAGGAAAACATGTTGGATTACCACTATTATGAGCAGTATTAGTATAACATCCTGTAGTGTCCCACTGATATGGTCCAGTATATGTTCCTCCATTAGACAATGTTACCATACATGTCAGAGTCACACTGCTCAATATGGGATAGTCAAATGTGTTAGTAGATCCACTAACTGTTGTACCAGCTGGACTACTGACTATGGTGACTGTGACATCAGAAACATCTGAAACAATTAGGAACATTAATATCTAATTATGGTAACTGATTTGAAATATGGGAGTATAACAACTTTTATGGTACTTTTACTCTCTTCTCCAACTGTTCTAGCAAAAGCAATGTTGTGAGCCTCGTAGGCTACCAGAAATTATAGAAGAATACAGTTAAGAACACACTACTGTATATTATTTGTGGTTGAAGTGATTGTTGGAGTTAGGCTTTGTTAGTAGTACTCAGCAATGTGATTAATAATAACTAATTACAAAATATATAAATATTAAAATAAACATCAGCATACTATGCATGGAGTTGTCTACAGTATTTACTGGCCTTTCATTGGAATTTAATCTACTACTGTAAATAGGCCTGAGTCAAATATGCTCCCAAAATGCTTTCAGGAATTTCTCAAAATTTTCACACATTATGCTCTTCAGTGTTTCCTAGCAACTTTCCTCATGGACATGTTGAGGGGGTTTCCAGGGATTTCAAGAAACCCCTACTGAAATTGTCAGTAGCAAGCAAAACCCATGCAGGCCAGTATGTCGTCGCTGATTTGTTGGCAAACACAAAAATCAACACGACTACATCAAAATGTGACCAGATCTGCTAAAACCCAACACAATCTCGCAAGCCTAAATTTACAGTATAAAGCATTGAATATAATGGGTGAAATACATGCAAAATTTCGTAAATTTTTGAATGCCTCTTGTTAGTGAAGGAAGGAACTAACAATAAAAACCTGGATATCATCTTATTTGCCTGCTTAAGAAGAGTTGGAAAATCTTTGTTTCATTGCAGTAGACCCAATATGCAAGTTATGAGCATTTATTTACATGACATCAAAGCAATCATACGAGATTGATTTTTCTTCAAATATTTCGCCTTTGTATGCAGTGAAGAAAAGCGAGTAAAGGACAAACTTACATGTACCCAATAATTGATTCCTCTATTCATGGCGAACACAATGGTGAAATTTCACCTAACAACTATATAGGTCAGCCAGTAGCTAGACTAAAAGTTTATATAGTACTCAGACTTACAAGCATGGGACAATCTGCATCTAGGGACTATCCCTGTCCCCTGAATCCTGGATTTACTTCCTAGTGGAAACCCCCTTTGAAAAATTCTAGGCACGCCCCTGTTTCTTACAACTATCTTGGAACATTTTAATCAGTGAATGCTCTATTAGAGTATTTTCTATTAGAGAGTATTGATAGGAGCTATGTATAAGGTATGTGAGTGCTCTATTGCAGTTTCAACTGAATGCTCTATTAGGGTGTATGGATCTATTTTCATGGAATTAAGCTCCATAGTTTGAAATGTCCACCTAATATGCTAGCATTATGCTGGTAGCACTCCAGCCTATTATGCTGTTTATTATGCCGGCATATTTGCTACCCTTTCCACTTGTTCCTTCGCCTCTACCCACTCCACTCCTGTAGTTGTATGATTGTTAAGTTGTCTCTTTATACGTACATTTAATATTCAGTGAAAAGAGTGATGTTAGTAGTAAGTAAAGTGGTTGTCTTTCAAACACTTAATCCATAGGGGCTAGAGTCCTCCACTTTTATTTTAGAAGGGCATAGCCCCTACACTTTTGAAGATTGTATACTCTAATTGACCAGTCAGATACTCTAATAGAGCAATTGTGTACTCAAGTTCAGATGCATTCTCAATAAAATTTAGTCAGTTGTTATGAATTTAATTTTTAAAGGATAATTTTCAAAAAAAATCCTGTTACCCAACTAGTGGGCTTTAGAGTTGAAGGATGAAAACATAATATAGGCAATCCCTATTATGAACCCACTATTGTGGTTCATGATAAAGCATTTCACCTATGACGTCAACTCACCTAGCCAAAAGTAATTCAATTTTTCAAACAGAGATTATAAATTAATGTTATTTATTTCTGCAGTTGATAAAATACTGTTTTGGCAAAACGTTTGGTTACACTCTACACACACACAAACACAATCACATGGTACATGTATAAACACATTACCTACCTCTTACACATGCAGGCTCACTACCACTCCAGCTCCCATCACTCTGACAGGTCCTAGTGTCACTACCAGTTAGCTCATAACCAGTGTTACATGTGAAACTACAAGTGTCTTCATGGGAAGGAACTCCATCATCTCCCAGTGAACAAGCAATTGCTCCATTATTAGGTTCAGTATGTGATGGGCAAGCAACTGCAAGTTTATAAAAAAAATTATATATACATTGTACACTTACTTCTTTTTGCATTAAGGCTCCATTAAACTATGGTACAGTGCTGCCTCGATTATCCCTTGGAACCAAGACATGTTCAGATAATTTTAAAACTTTGGATAATCAAAGCCCATTCATTTATATACGGAGCCCTGTTCAAATACTCTAATAGAACATATATCTTAGACAAAATACTCTAATAGAGCAGTCATTTCTATTGTTCGGATAACCAGGTGTTCGGATAATAGAGGTTCGGACAATCAAGGGAGCATTATAAATGGCTAGCTGGCATAGCGGTGGCTCATTAGTTAAAAATTCTGTGCCTTTAAAATTTAAGTTTTACTTTTATTTCGTATCACTAGAGTATCTCAATTACACATTTATTACACATTTATTACACATATTCGGTTTATTTCTCTTTAGATATTACACTACACATGTGGGAAACTGCTGGCATGCTTCATTACTGTATTTATCTTAGCATCCTCATGTAGTGCTCATGAAAGCACAAAGATGATACTGAGCTAGCTATCTCAGTGTCACAAGACATGAAACTCTGATAAGCAGACACACAGTCAGTGATTATGCATTTAAGACTAAGAAACACATGCAGTTTTTACCAGAGGTGGAATATGCATATTACAAGTACACAAATAATTTGGAATTTTCAACTAGAATAGGGAACATCGATAAAAAGTACTGGAACAAGCTGAAGTAGTGCACCATATTTTAATCACAGTAAAACAATAAGAAATGTAACACTTTCACACCTCAGATCAAAGGGGAATTCCAGAAGATACATTTGCCATGTATCAAAACACATGATAGTGTGTCGTGCGGCCCAAGAAGCCGGCGCGCCACACCGTGAGTATATTAACAGGAAGAAAGAAATCGCAATTTTCACACCTATGTAGCTCTGTGATCCCTTATCCGATTGGAACCAAATTGGGAGTCAACATACCAAATTTGAAGAAAATCGCTTCAGCCATTTCCGAGATACGAGCGAACAAAATTTCGTTTTAATTTCTTCGTTTTTTTCTTCTTCTACTTCTTCATTTCGCACACTTCGCAAAATCCGCCATAAAACGTGAATGCGTGCTCCAATCAGGCTGAAATTTGGCACACTTGAAGGGCTCATTAAAGCGGATCTCAGTACCAACTTTGGTAGGAATCCGATGGACATACACGGAGTTATGATCGATTATTCACGTAAAATATGGTCGAAGGTCTGTCACGCCCACAGGGTAAACCCCTTGAAGGAATGAGCTGAAAATTGCTATGTAGATGGAGTAACCATCGTAGGAGTGCCTTTTTGTGGTTTGAAAATAATCGAGATAAAGACCATGGAGATATGACACAAAACCCAACCTGTGTCACAATAACGCAATCGATTTTTATGAATAAAAAACTATTAGTTTTCACGCGTAACAGGCAACCGCCTAGAGCAATGAGCTGAAAATCGGTGTGTAGCTGGAATAATCATCATAGAAAGTCCTTGCAGTAGTACAGAAGAATCGTATTACAAACCACTGATTCGGGATTCGAAAGCCAACTACGTGTTGCAAATGCGAGATCGAGATACTCTAATAGAACAGTCACCCTAATAGAGCATTCGGCTACATTTATAACTTCCTCCATTAAAGAATTATAATACATTGCAAGTTATACTGTAGGGAATTCAGCTACAACCAGTTAATCTGATAGACAATTCAGCTACAGACAAGTCACCCTGTAGAGAGTTCACCTAGAAACAAATCACCCTGTACAGAGATCAGCTAGAAGAAGTCACCTTGTAGAGAGTTCAGTTACAAAGAACTATGTACCATGTAGAGAGTTCAGCTGTAAACAAATCACCCTGTAGAGAGATCAGCTAGAAGAAGTCACCTTGCAGAGAGTTCAGCTACAAAGAAACCATCATGTAGAGAGTTCAGCTGAAAAAAGTCACTCTGGAGAGAGTTCAGCTACGAAAAGATCACCCTGTAGAGAGTTCAGCTAGAAGAATTCACCCTATAGAGAGTTCAGCTGCACATAAATCACCCTGTACAGAATTCAGCTACAAACAAACCGCCCTGTAGAAAGATCAGCTAGAAGAAGTTACCTTGTAGAGAGTTCAGTTACAAATAAACCATCATGTAGAGAGTTCAGCTGTAAAGAAATCACCCTGTAGAGCATTTAAATCACCCTGCAGAGAGTTCGGCTGTAAACAGTTCACCCTGCAGAGAGATCAACTAGAAGAAGTTACCTTGTAGAGCATTCAGCTACAAAGAAACCATCATGTAGAGAGGTCAGCTGCAAACAAATCACTTTGTAGAGAGATCATCTACAAAAAGATCACCCTGTAGAGAGTTCAGCTAGAAGAAGTCACCTTGTAGAGAGTTCAGCTACAAACAAACCGCCCTGTAGAAAGATCAGCTAGAAGAAGTTACCTTGTACAGAGTTCAGTTACAAATAAACCATCATGTAGAGAGTTCAGCTGCAAAGAAATCACCCTGTAGAGCATTTAAATCACCCTGCAGAGAGTTCGGCTGCAAACAGTTCACCCTGTAGAGAGATCAGCTAGAAGAACTTACCTTGTAGAGCGTTCAGCTACAAAGAAACCACCATGTAGAGAGGTCAGCTGCAAACAAATCACTCTGTAGAGAGATCATCTACAAAAAGATCACCCTGTAGAGAGTTCAGCTAGAAGAAGTCACCTTATAGAGAGTTCAGCTACAAAGAAACCGCCCTGTAGAAAGATCAGCTAGAAGAAGTTACCTTGTACAGAGTTCAGTTACAAATAAACCATCATGTAGAGAGTTCAGCTGCAAAGAAATCACCCTGTAGAGCATTTAAATCACCCTGCAGAGAGTTCGGCTGCAAACAGTTCACCCTGTAGAGAGATCAGCTAGAAGAAGTTACCTTGTAGAGCATTCAGCTACAAAGAAACCACCATGTAGAGAGGTCAGCTGCAAACAAATCACTCTGTAGAGAGATCATCTACAAAAAGATCACCCTGTAGAGAGTTCAGCTAGAAGAAGTCACCTTATAGAGAGTTCAGCTACAAAGAAACTATCATGTAGAGAGATCAGCTACAAACAATTCACCCTGTAGAGCATTTAAATCACCCTGCAGAGAGTTCGGCTGCAAACAGTTCACCCTGTAGAGAGTTCAGCTAGAAGAAGTCACCTTGTAGAGAGTTCAGCTACAAAGAAACCACCATGTAGAGAGTTCAGCTGCAAACAAATCATCCTGTAGAGAAATCAGCTACAAACAAATTGCTCTGTAGAAAGATCATCTAGAAGAAGTTACCTTGTAGAGAGTTCAGCTACAAAGAAACTATCATGTAGAGAGATCAGCTACAAACAATTCACCCTGTAGAGTTCAGCAAGAAGAAGTCACCTTGTATAGAGAGTTCAGCTACAAAGAATCCATCATGTAGAGAGTTCAGCTGCAAACAGATCACCCTGTAGAGAGTTTCAGCTACGACTCTGTAGAGAGTTCAGCTAGAAGAAGTCACCTTGTAGAGAGCTAAGCTACAAGAAATCACCATGTAGAGAGTTCAGCTGCAACCAAATTTCCTTGTGGAGAATTCAGCTACAAACAAATCGCCCTGTAGAAAGATCAGCTAGAAGATGTTACCTTTTAGAGAATTCAGCTACAAAGAAACCATCATGTAGAGAGTTCAGCTACAAACAAGTCACTCTGTATAGAGATCAGCTAGAAGAAGTTACCTTGTAGAGAGTTCAGCTACAAACAATTCACCCTGTACAGAGATCAGTTTGAAGAAGTTCTTTGTAGAGAGTTCAGCTACAAACAAATCACCCTGTAGAAAGATCATCTAGAAGAAGTCACCTTGTACAGAGTTCAGTTACAAAGAAACCACCTTGTAGAGAGTTCAGCTACAAACAATTCACCCTGTACAGAGAGCAGCTAAAGAAGTTACCTTGTAGAGAGCTCAGCTACAAACAATTCACTCTGTACAGAGATCAGTTTGAAGAAGTTCTTTGTAGAGAGTTCAGCTACAAACAAATCACCCTGTAGAAAGATCATCTAGAAGAAGTTACCTTGTAGAGAGTTCAGTTACAAAGAAACCACCTTGTAGAGAGTTCAGCTACAAACTAATCACCCTGTAGAGAGATCAGCTAGAAGAAATTACCTTGTAGAGAGTTCAGTTACAAGGAAACCACCATGTAGAGAGTTCAGCTTCAAAGAAATCACCCTGTAGAAAAGTCAGCCACAAACAAATTGCCCTGTAGAAAGATCATTTAGAAGAAGTTACCTTGTAGAGAGTTCAGCTACAAAGAAACCATTCTGTAAAGAGCACAGATGCAAACAAATCACCTGCACAGAATTCAGCTACAAACAAATCATCCTGTAGAGAGATCAGCTAGAAGAAGTTACCTTGTAGATAGTTCAGCTACAAACAAATCACCCTGTAGAGAGATCAGCTAGAAGAAGTTACCTTGTAGATTGTTCAGCTACTAACAATTCACCCTGTAGAGAGGGCAGCAAGAAGAAGTCACCTTGTAGAGTGTTCAGTTACAAAGAAACCACCATGGAGAGTTCTGTAATAAATATATGTATTATATATATAATTTGTACATTTACTGATAAAATCAGAAATATTTAAAGTACATCTGCTTCATCTTTTCTTCTTCCTGTGGTAAAGAAAAAAAAGACAGGTTAAAAAAGTCCCAAAGCCTTTGTGGCATAAAAATACAAAAAGAAATGAAATCTAATCCGAACAGCGAAGCTGTAAAAAAACAGTGCGGCCCTCAAAAAGGCTATGGTAAAAAAAAGAAAGTGAAATCCAAGGTGGCGGCCAAGAAATGGCTGTGATGGTAGGTTAATGGTAAAAATTTTAATAACGGCAATTTAGGTGAATTTTTTGCCAAGACCAAGCGGCACAAAAATTCACCTAAATTGTCATTATTAAAATTTTTACCATTAACCTACCATCACAGCCATTTCTTGGCCGCCACCTTGGATTTCACATCTTTTTTCACCATAGCCTTTTTGAGGGCCGTACTGTTTTGTTACAGCTTGGCTGTTTGGATTAGATTAGCTGTAACATGGGCACTTGTCATTTGCCTGAAATGTATGCCTGCAACCTTTGGGCTGCGCCCTCAGCCTTTGGGCATACATATCAGGCAAATCACTTGTGCCTATGTTAAAACTATAAAGTGTTATATCCCTACTGTGCATTTCCATTGTGGTATCTTGAACACAGTAGGGATATAACACTTCTTATTGTTTTACTGTGATTTAATATCGTGTACTACTCCACCTACTTTTTTTTTATTGAAGTGCTATGGTCCCTACTTTAGTTGAAAATTTCTAATTTTTGTGTATTTATTTATTAACTTTATTGTAAAATAATTACTAGGACTGGTGAATACACACACATTCCACATCAAAGAAAGAAATGACGCCGAGTGCCCCAGCTATCAATTATCTGTAGTATTCATTATGCTTCATTGTCAGCAAAAAAAAACAAAAAAGGATGGACAATCCCTATTATGAACCCACTATCATGGTTCAGGATAGTGAATTAAGGAAATATCATACCAAGTTTGGTGCTTTTATCAAAAGTGAACAATTTTTTTTTGCTTAGCCACTCTACTAATAGTAAATATTTATCAAAACATCCCAACTGTGAAAGTGTCCGGCTTTCAAGACTCCATGAATAAAATCAGTGAGTTCAAAATCAAGTTGTTATGATGCTAAAGTCAAACAATTTTTAATGACAGCATGGGAATTCTTTTACAGATATAACAGACATATGCAAAGTAGCATGGTCACTATATTATAGCTGCTTTTCAACCTGACTTGGAGACCATCAGTGTGACTGTTCTATTAGAGTGCCTCGATGGTACACTTGACAAGTAGTTGCTTCAGTTAGTTCTTCCCATGGTGCACCAGCACCAAAAGACATGGTAACTACACCCCTTGATATTATTATATGTTATAATTGTAGGACTCACGTCAGTGAGTTGTTACAATAGAAAGGCAATTTAAAAAACTACATACTACAAAATAAAGCTACATAAATTTACAATGTGATTTGATGTAAGAGATCTTTAAAAGTGTCTACATTTTTACAAATTATAATATCTTCAGGTAGACTATTCCACAATCTAATACCATACCTGTTTCACTGCCCATACAAAAGTCTCAATAGTAGCAGTGAAATTTATCCAATATTTCACTGGTAGCAGTGAAAAAGTTGTAATTGCAATCTCATTGGCTAGAATTTATGTTAAAAATTAATGTTGACACATGTTTAGTACATAGTGACAAATTGCGTACATAGCAACGCTAATGCACAGCAAGGGTATATGCAGCAAATATGGTATTAACTGGGAATAGCATGGGTAGCAGTGAAATTTGGGATAAATACCACGAGTGTTGTATTGGAAATTTATAAATACCACAAGTGTTGTATTGGAAATGGTAAATTTCCAATACAACACTCGTGGTATTTATCCCAAATTTCACTGCTACCCATGCTATTACTAGTACGAATCATACTGGGGAAGAAACTGTACTTATAAGCATCCACAGTTGAGTTTATCTAAATGAATTTAAAATCTCTGCTCCGAGTATATCTTGATCTATATGTTACATAACTAGGTAGTGTGATGTCAACATGATTGTAAATAAATTTATGCAACATCTGTAATTCTAGGAATTTAAAGTGAGCTTCTATCGTATTCCTGTTAAGAAGTAACGGCATATTGGATACACTATACTAGTTTGGAAATAGTTGTTCATCATGAAATGAGCTGCACGTCTTTGTATAGACTCCAGTTTATTTATAGAGCGTCTGCTGTGAGGAGCCCAAGCTGCAGCAGCATATTCTAATACAGGCTTAACATAAGTAAAATACAAATCTTCTTTAATTTTACTTGAGCAGTTTTTAAAGTTCATTCTTACAAATCCTAACACTGAGTTTGCTTTTTAGCATACAATATCAAGGTGTTGGTTAAAGCACAGATTAGAATCAATTGACACCCCCAGATATTTAGCGCACTCAACAACAGTAAGTTTCTTTCCATGTTAAGTATAGTTAGCATGAACAGGGGTTCTTTTAAGAGTTACTGAAACAGCCATACATTAATCGACATTAAAAGACATCTTCCACTTTTCCTCCCATAGATCAAGTAGTTGTAGGTCATCTTGATGCGTTGCTTAGCTCACTCAAGATAAGCAGCAAGATTGAGATATATACTCTAATAAAGCAGCTCCCTTTTGAGTTTTTTCCGAGTCTAAATAGAAATATCATTATTGATAGTAAACATGTCTGATGACAAAGAATAATAATTACAATACCGTGCATGCAAAATTTTCTGTTTTCTTTCTGCGTCTCAATATATAACTTCATACATTACCTTGAAAGAACTGGTTCATACTTGTCATTCTTTCCAAGTTACAATTATGCACAAAACATTGGTGATGCATCAATACTGATACTAGCATTGGTATCCGCCCTATTATGGCGATATCAGACTTGCATCATTAAAGCCATAAATGCCTGATGCCAACCAATACTTTCTATGTCACAATTGCTTTACAAGATGGTGGCATGCGTAGCGCGTTGAATGGAGTTGAGCAGATGGAAGCCATGAATTCTTTGATACAGTATCTAGTATGACACAGTGGAAATGGCAGCAAGCCACAAAATAAAATTCGTTATCCCATACAGATTGTACCCTTGTGTTTGATGAAATACAAAACCAGCAACTGCAGTCATTGGGATTTGTAAATGTGTTTAGTAATTACAGATTCCCACTATACAGCAATGCAGTATTCTGAGTGTAACATAATTTGGCCTAGCTGGACTTGAAAATGCTCTTTACAAAACTCTGGGAATTATCCACTATTTACCTTGGTCACTGGTGACTATGTATACAACACCAGCACAAATCAGCCATCATATATTCCTTGGAATCAACTTCATACCTCTAAGTTGCACTATACTTGATGTATTCCTCAACATAGAACACAAATTCAAGTTCAAAATCTCTTTTCACTTTATTGATCTTGTTATTTGTGGCACTGTACAGAATTGTTTGTACTAGGAGTTTGTTTGAGATCCAACAAGTATTCAAACCCTCTCTGTTGAAAGGTTCTATACTCCTAGTGACTAATGGGACTGGTATAACTTGAGGCAACACATTATGTACAAACAATAATTAATATAAACATGTTCATTGGAGATTAACCATTATGTAATTAATAGAACAAATACACATTACTCACCTCTTCTACACATGGTCTCACTACCACTCCAGCTCCCATCACTCTGACAGGTCCTAGTGTCACTACCAGTTAGCTCATAACCAATGTTACATGTGAAACTACAAGTGTCGTCATAGGAAGGAACTCTATCATCTCCCAGTGCACAAGTCATCAATCCATTACTAGGGTCAGTAAGTGATGGGCAAGCAACTGCAAGTTCATATATGTACATAATTTATGTGAAACAATATAAAATATATAGTTGATGCTTTCATTGTCACATTCACCATATCATTGCTACACTAGACTGACATTAACATTATTGTTGCCATTTCTTATTGGCTGCCATCATTGATTTCACAACTGTTAAGGATATACCTTTTTACAGGTTGGCTATTTTTGTATACGCAAGTAGCTATTTAGATTAGTGCACAAATGAATACCAGAATTGAGAATTTGAATGCTTGTATTAAAAACTGCTAATAATTCAATTAAAATCCATCATTCAAGTTCTCAATTTACTGTATTTGCTATGCTGTGTATAAGTGCACATACGTACATATATGAAACCACTAGTTGCCTTGTCCATTGTGTCCTGAGGGTCTGTTCTGCTTAAATCTGCTATTGCCACATCAATTAGAATGTTAACATTAATATGTAATGAATGCATTTAAACCTGGGATCACTCCAACTACACAACTATTAGCTAGTTGCACTGCACATTTACTTCTTTATGTATTTAGGCTCCATTAGTCTAGAAACTATGGTACAGCGCTGCCTCAATTATCTGACTCCCTTGGAACCAAGACATTTTCAGATAATCAAAAAAGTCAGATAATCAAAGCCCATTCATGTATATACAGAGCCCTGTTCAAATACTCTAATACAACATACATCTTAGATAAAATACCCTAATAGAGGAGTCATTTCTACTGTTCGGATAACCAAGTGTTTGGATAATAGAGATTTGGATAAACAAGGGAGCACTGTAAATGGTTAGCTGGTATAGTGGTGTTTCACTAGTTATAAATTCTGTTCTTTTAAAATTTAAGTTTTACTTTTATTTCGTATCACTAGAGTATCTCATTGAGTATCTCGATTACACATTTATTACACATATTTGGTTTATTTATCTTTAGATATTACACTACACGTGTGGGAAACTGCTGGCATAGTATATTTATATTAGCATCCTCATGTAGTGCTCATGAAAGCACAAAGATGATACTGAGCTAGCTACCTCAGTGTCACAAGACATGAAACTCTGATAAGCAGACACACAGTCAGTGATTGTGCATTTAAGACTAGGAAACACATGCAATTTTTACCAGAGGTGGACTGTGTACATATTTTTACAAGTACGCAAAAAATTGGAATTTTCAACTAGAGTAAGAGTCATAGCACATCAATAAAAAGTACTGAAACAAGCTGGAGTAGTACACAATATTTTAAACACAGTAAAACAATAAGAAGTGTTATGAGCACAGTAGGGATATAACACTTCTTATTGTTTTACTGTGATTTAATATCATGCAGTACTCAAGCTTGTTTCAGTACTTTTTATCGATGTGCTGTGGTCCCTACTCTAGTTGAAAATTTCAATTTTTGTGTACTTGTATTATTCTGGTTGAAGTAATTGTTGGAACTAGGCTTCCTTAGCAGTACTCAGCAATGTGACCCTTTAGCCCCTAAGTTAATAAAAAAGTGCTCCGTTAAACACAAACGCCACTATAGTGGCTCTTGTTACACACATGTGTTACAAACGCATGTATCTCATAAACAAAATATCCTATCAATATACAGTTTGGACCATGCTACTCTGCAGTTCATGGATATTATCCTAAGCTTTATCCAAACATTGTAGAATGATTGTAAGGTGAATCTGCATTTGAAAGAATTTTCGGCCGTTTTTAAGATGATAGCTACAACAACACTACCTGTCACAAAGGAGAGATGGAATAAACAAGGTTAGTAAAAGTTATATATATGATGTTGCAGATCTATCCTTCGTGAGTAGTTTAATGCAAACCATGAAGGAATAGGTGGTCCGTAGACTCCCTACATGGAGTAACAGAAGCCCAAGTTTGGATGTCAAAACATGTATTTTTCATAAAATAACTTTTGTTTTTAAGAACCAACGCCACTATAATGGCATTCGGGACCAAAGGGTTAAATTAAAAATTAAATTATAATAATAATAACAAATTACAAAATACATAACATATCTAAATATTAAAATAAACATCAGCATACTATGCATGGAGTTACCTACAGTATTTAGCTGGAGATACTGGCTTTTCATTGGAATTTAATCTACTACTGTAAGTAGGCCTGAGTTACATATGCTCCAAGTTTTGCCCAAAATACTTTCAGGAATTTCTCAAAACTTTCACATGTTATCCTCTTCAGTGTTTCCATTATGTTTGCATTACGCTCCTAGTTTAGCAACATTTCTTACAACTACCTTGGAATTTTTAATCAGTGAATGCTTTATTAGAGTATTATACTACAAAGTGACTGTTGTATTAGAGAGTATTAATCTAAGGAGCTATGTACAATGCAAGTGAGTGCTCTATTGCAGTTTGCACTACTCTGTTAGGGTGTATGGTTCTATTTTCATTGAATTAAGCTCCATAGTTTGAAATGTCCACCAATTGTGCTAGCATTATGCTGGCATAGTACTCCAGCCTATTATGCTTTATATTATGCCGGCATATTTGCTAGCTACAAATATCAGTGTATAATGATATAGGATACAAGTACTTACCATTGATGGTAACAGTAATATTAAGACTATCACTTCCAATAGGATTAGCTATACTACATGTATATGTTCCACCATCAGTTGTAGTAACATTATTAATAATATAGTCACTGCGAAACTCTGCAATGGTACTGTCATGAGTGATTGTAGTCAAATTAGGGGTCAGTGGTGCTGGAGTACCATCCTTCATCCAGGTGAATGTGTCTGGGGGAGAACCTTGTGAGGTACAGGACAATGTCAGAGGAGAACCGAACTCAACATTGACAGTTGATAATGTTGTGGTGATGACTGGAGCAGCTGTGTGTATGAAGTTAGTTAACAACAATTAATCACACTATAAAGTGACTCACTTCTCACAGGTAAGTACACACCTACCCTCACAGTCTCTTCCACCATACTACTGTTCCTTATGGTACAAGTGTAAACACCTTCTTCGTCAGCAGTAAATGTAGAACACAATTCTACATTCATAACTCCAATATAATGAAAAAGCTTAGTTCCACGTGGTTGTACAACAGGTCCATCACATAAACCATGAGATATTTGAACACCATTAAAGGAAATGTGACCCAACTCTTCATTACTATTACCACCAGGTCCTAATCCAGTCACACAACGAAACAGTACACCATTTGGTCGATTAACATTGCATCTAATAGCAGAATAGTCATCAACAATGTTACCGGAACCAACAGTATTAGATGAAGTAGTTCTCACCCCACCAACAACTTCAACTCCTAATAGGTATTACATATTATGTACTAAAACATATGATAGTGTTTCCTGCAGACTAAAAAGCCATAGAAAGAAGTGTTTGTGTCATGAGTAAATGTGACCCAGTTGGGGAAAACTGGTCTGATTGCCTATTTAAAAATATCGAGAAATGCAGGTTTTAAGTATTCAGTGTGTTGTAGCTCGCCAATGGTAGAAGCTTGGTGTACCAAATTTTCATACAATTTATATCAAAATTTCTACCATCAAAAGCATCCACAGAATAAGTAGCCAACACTTAAGTTTCCCACCATTTAGATAGGTTTTAACTCGATGTTGACTCTACCAGGCCAGCTCCAAAAAGGGTGGCAGGCTGGGGAAGGGACTGTTTAAAAAATTAAAGAGGAAGGTGTAGGGATGAACTAGGCCAAGCTTTGAGCCATTCAGGTCTCAAAACTGGTTAAAAATTAATGAAAGGATATTTTGCAGCGCGGGTCTTTATTCAACACCACGGAGCCGCACAGCCACACACAGCCATCCCCAGTCTGGCCAGAGCTCCATTGGAGCCCAAACCACTCATACGGATCGCCACTGTGTTTTGGAAAAGCAGCCAGTGAAAGCAAGTCTAGCTATTTTTTTGATTATGAAATTGATAGTTTATTAATGTAGCTTTGTGTTCTTGGTGAAAAATCAAATTTGTTGTCATGGGCGATAAGACCGGTTTTCCCAGACCCAGTCACAAATCAAATTTTCCTATTGGATCATTATGTGTCAAATCAACAACAAATTTAGGATCAACTCTCAGATTTTGACGAAACTTGGCATGTTTGTAGTACTTATGGTGCTCATCGCCCTAGTCTCGTGTCACCAGACTGCTATTTCCTTGTAGTGGCACTTACCAATTAAGGATTATAAGTGCCCTCTCGGAAAAGGGTCTGGTCCAGTTCGCATATTAAAAAGAGTCCAATTTCAATGGTGTTGTAATTGGAAAAACGTGACTTCAAGCACTACTAGTATCTCAAAATATAAGTATAGCAGCTTCTGCCTCAGTGTGTACGTAATGTTTTGTCGATGTAGAGGAAAAAAACGAAAGTTTCTTTATGGAGGTTGCTGCAATAAAGAGCTAGAAATTTTTAAGGACAGAGATTATGTCGCATGGAACTCTCCCTCCTTTATCACATATCTGAGAACTCAGTAATCCCAGTATGTACTAATGCAAGCACTGTCAAACTCTTCTGTTGAAAAAAAGGAATTGGAAGATGATTTACAGGATAAAATAAAGGAGATCGACAAAAGGTTGGGTTTGTTGACAGCCAAAAACCAGGTAGTTAATTGTAGAAGGATATTGTCATAAGATGATGAAGAAGTGATTTATTCAGTAAAAAGTTATCATAAGGTATATTGTTTAACCAGGATATGTATTGATTACAAGTGTGATAATATATTAAACTGTATATCTAATATTAACTGTGTGCATCTATTTGATGTTGTGCAAGCGATATAATAATATGTTTAGTCTCGCTGGCAGCTGGAATTCGGGTGTTGTGTCGTGTAGTGTCTGTATTGTTTGTTAACAAGCCAATATACAAAAACTGCTACATTTGGGAGCTTGTCCGGGAAGAAGAAGCCATACAAACAACACAGGAACAAGTCAGAGCGAGTAAACAAGCAGACGACCGGAACTTGGAAGATGCCCGAACAGAAGCAGAGCAGAGCGCACCAATGGCCACTGAAGCACTTAAAATCCAGCTGGACACCCTACAATTAGAATATTTAATTTAATAATTTAATAAAGCTTTACAGCACAAGTGCTGAGGGTCTATAGGACACCTGGTCCTACAGCCTGCTCAAAGACATTAGATACAAAGACATTAGTCACATAAGGTGTGTTTGAAAAGTTGAAGGAAGGAGAAAAAATCCATGACTGGACCTAGGTAGCCTCGAACCTGCAGCCATCCGATTTACGCTCGAACGCTTACGGGAGTCTACCAGGTGGTCAGGATGTTTTCTCCTTGTTATTTTCATGTAATTATATCCATAGGAATTCTAGAGAGTCTACCAGGTGGTCAGGATGTTTTCTTCTTGTTATTTTCTCCTTGTTATTTTCATTCTCTACTTGTAATATCAAGCCTTACAAGTAGAGAATGCTAAACTACATGGTGAAAACCCACAGACCGCACAGGAAGTTGATACGGAAAGGGAGAAGCTGAAAGTTTTGAAGGATGAAGTGGACGAACTTCGTCAGAACTTACACGCTAGCAGGGAAGCGGAGCTTCAGCTCAGTCAACAGAAAGAAGTTGTTGAAGAAGAATTGAGTGAGGCTAAGAATAGAATTGAGCAGGCGAATGAAGATTTTGGAGGGAAAGAGGCGGCCACGATACAAGAGATAACGGAGCTCCGGGAAGCAAATGGTAGGCTTCTATTAGAGTTAAAGTGTGCTAAACAACAAATTGAATTGTGTGAATTTCGTTTGTCTGCTGAACGTAATAAAGTCGAAAGACTACAAGTTCAGTTAAGCACTGGGCGCAGTAACGAGGCCTCGTTACGCAGCGCTGTTGAAGGTACCGTCAGTAGTGGTAGCTCACTGTTTGTAAAACCTGTCGAACTTACTGTGGGCAAGAGTTCGTCTAGTGAAGATGTTACAACTACTGTGAGCGTGGCAAAGTCTTCGGACTTAGTCACTACAAACTTGACTGTGTTGTCGACGTCGCACACCCCTAGTGTACAGTCTGCAGTGATGCTGCTACACCCTTCTCAAGTCTCGCCCTTGTCCAAGTTTAGTGGGAGTAATGAGAATGAAACCTTCAAGGAGTGGCACAAGCAGTTTGAGTTAGTGGCGACCGTCTGCGGATGGGACTCTCACTCCAAGCTCGCTAACCTAGCGACAAGACTGCAAGGACAGGCCTATTCCTTCTACAGAACTTGCACAACTCAGCAACGATCCACATATGACAGTTTAGTGATGGCTATGTCACAAAGGTTTACTCCAGATACAATCGGTACAAAGTGGGTTGTTCCACAGTCGTAGGCAGAAGGTTAATGAGAAAGTGGATGACTATGCACAAGACTTGAGCAGGTTGTATCAGAAGGCTTATCCCCAAGCTAACCAAGGTAGTCAAGAGGCTGAAACCATGGGTAAGGCAGTATTGGCTTACCAGTTTGTGTCTGGACTCCTACCCGAGATCCAAGTGAAGGTGGCTGGTATTGAAGGATCATTTGATCAGTTGTGGATCAAGGCCCGTTTAGAAGAGGCCAAGTTAAGGGATTTATCATCCCGAGACAGTAATAGTAAGTCAATCCAGTTGAAGCCTGACAATAACCACTATTGTCGCTATAGCCATAGTGAGACACTGAGTCGTAAGTGTTATGTGTGTGCTAAGGTGGACACTTGGCTAAGGACTGTCCTCAGCAGAGAAGAGGGAAACCTACAGAGTTTCAAGGTCATCAGCAGAAATCACAGCAGCAGTCTGGTACTGCCTCTGGTAATGGTGCTAATCATCATGTAACCAGTGAATTGAGTGAAGTTAAGGGTAAGGTAGCCAGCCTTCGTAAGGAATTACAAGCTGCAGAGGTGGAAGAGGCGATGACTGAGAAGAGCACAACAATGCACGTGCTTGAGCCACATGGTTCCGCTGATGGGCCTGTGCTTGGACCTACTCTGTTTGTTGATGTTATGCTAGAAGGACTACCAGTCAAGGCACTGGTAGACACTGGATCGCCAATCACTATTGTTTCTGTGAAATGTTTGTTGGATACCCTGGAGAAGTTGAGGACTCCAGGACAGTCTGTTGAAGAGTGGAGGAAAGGAGTAGAGAGTCGTTTACAGTGCCCTAGCCTGTCAGTGAATAATTATGGAGGTGGTGAAGTGAATGTTATTAGTCAGCTATCTGTGCGTCTAGCACATGAGGGCTAAGAATGTCAATCAACTATACTGGTACAGAAAGGAGCATCACTGGATTTATTGTTAGGTACTGATGTATTACCTAAACTTGGTTGTTCTGTAGTTCTACCACAAGGTGATGGTAAGATAACTGATTTGTTACGAGGTCAAGTATGGGACAAGTCTCAGTGTTCATCCCAGAGTAGTCGTTTGCGAGCAGAGGCTCCTAGTTTCATTCCAGCAGTTGTCCGAGGTATGGCAGCTGAAGTTGGTCATAGTAATTTGAAGTCTGGTGAGTCCAGCAAGTCTCAGCTGTGTGCTGAGGTTGAATCTATTGAGAGCAACAGTGAACTGAAGTCCAGTGAATTGCAGCTGTGTGCTGAGGTTGGGTCTATTGAGACCAATAGTACACTGACATCTGGTAATTACAGTGATGTTGAGTCTATTGAGATGAACAGTGATCACAAGTCTGGTGAGTCCAGCGAGTCTCAGCTGTGTGCTGAGGTAGAGTCTATAAAGACCAATGTGAAACCTGGTGAGTTCAGGGAGTCTCAGCTTTGTGTTATTGTTAAGCCGGAAGTGAAGTTGTTATGGGCCACACGTTTGCCAGCCCATCATGCTAAGGTAGTACAAGCTCAAATTTCAGCTGGTGCTGTTAGTAGTGGAACACATTTGTTTATGTTGGAACCTGGAAAGTGTCAGAGTGGAGAGTCAGATGTGATTGTATCTACCTCCATTGTTCATCCTAACAGTGATGAATATTTTAAGGTACTTATAAAGAATCATGGTGTGTGTCCTGTTCACCTAGAAGCTGCACATGTTGTGGAGTCATTGTCATCCGTTACTGAAGTACCTAGTGAGAACTTACCAGGACTGTGGGATAGGCAATTTGAGCCAGTGAGTGATGACAAAGTAGATGTTACGTTGTGTAACCTGCAGCCCAGAGTTGAGTCACTTCTCCAGTTTGTATCTGTGGATTGGCAGAGCTTGGATGAAGCTGATGCAGTCCAGTTACAGTCACTGATTAAAGACTACGCTGATGTTTTTAAAATGGATCACCTGGAGTTGGGAAGGACTGAACTAGTTCAGCATGTGGTTGATACGGGTAGTCATACCCCGATTAAGCAACCTCCTTGCTGGATACCGTTTTCATTGCGTCAGAAGGTAGAGACCCCTTGTACAGGAGATGTTGACCCAAGGAGTTGTGAATGAGTCCAGCAGTCCATGGACGAGTCCCATTGTTTTGGTGTCAAAACCAGATGGTACCACAAGATTTTGTGTGGATTACCGCCGACTAAATTCTGTGACGAAAGTTGATGAATACCCACTGCCTAGGGTGGATGACTGCCTGGATCCACACTTATTTTAGTACACTGGATCTTGCTAGTGGATACTGGCAGGTGGCCATGGCAGAAGAATCCCAAGAGAAAACTGCGTTTGTCACACATAATGGACTGTATGAATTTGCTGTGATGCCGTTTGGGTTGTGTAACGCTCCAGCTACATTTCAGCAACTGATGAGTAGAGTGTTGAAGGGAATGATCAATGAGAAGTGTATGGTATATCTCGATGATATTTTAGTGATGGGACGGAATTTTGCCGAGCACATATCGAATCTCCAAGAAGTGTTTAACAGGCTGCAAGATGCAAATCTTTGTCTGAAACCCAAGAAGTGTCATATTGTGAAGAGACAAGTACTGTATCTTGGTTATGTTGTGTCGGAGTCAGGGATCTCAGCTGATAAGAGTAAAGTTGAAGCTGTTGAGAAGTTTCCTGTCCCTACTAGTGTTAAACAGGTACGATCTTTTGTTGGTTTGGCGTTCTATTACAGATGTTTCATTCCTGGATTTTCTAAGATTGCGGGCCCATTGTTTGCACTTACTAAGAAAGACTCCCTGTTTGAGTGGTCCCCAAGTTGTCAGCAAGCATTTGAGAGGCTTAAGCAATTGTTGACAACTGCCCCAATCTTAATCTTCCCAGATTTTACAAAGAGATTTATTCTTGAAACTGATGCCTCAGGAGTGGGCCTGGGTGCTGTGCTTTCTCAAAAGCAGTTGAATGGACAGATTGCTCCAATTGCTTACGCTAGTTGAACATTGCAACAGCATGAGACCAAGTATGGAATATCAGAGTTGGAGGCTTTTGCAGTGGTCTGGGCTACCAAACATTTCAGAGCTTATTTGTACGGACACCCATGTGATGTGTATACTGACCACGAAGCTTTGCAGGTTCCACTGAACACCTCACACCCTTCTGGTAAACTGGCTAGGTGGGGAATGGCACTCCAAGAGATGGATTTACACTTGCACTATCGACCTGGTAAAAACAACCAGAATGCTGACACTCTGTCTCGTACACCGATTGACACTCAGTCAGAGACATTTGTGGAACCTGATGAAAAGTTAGTTGCCACACTCTCAGTCCCCGAGGTTTCAGATAAGGATGGGGAGAGGATTGGTTTAGCAAAGAGTCAGATGGATGATGATGAATTAAGACCAGCCATAGAATTTTTGAAGAATGGAAGTTTACCTACAGATGAGAATGCTGCCAGAGAATTGGTATTAAACAAGAAACGGTATGTTTTACTAGATGATGTTCTATATCATATGGTCACAGATGGTACGCTACGTGTGATACCCCCAGTTAAGTACAGACATGACGTTATCATGGAGGCTCATGATGGAAAGTTTGGTGGACATTTGTGAGATGCGAAAGTCTTTGGTCAAATAAGCAGAACTTACTGGTGGCCTGGGATGCGTAAAGAGGTAACACTGTATTGTAGATCTTGTGAGAAATGTGCTTCACGTCACGTAGGAAAGGCTATTAAGCCACCACTAACACCCATTCCTGTCAATGGACCGTATGAACGAGTTGGTGTAGATGTGATTAAGTTCCCCTGGAGTTCAAAAGGAAATGCTTACGCTGTTGTTTTTATGGATTATCTCACTAAGTGGCCAGAGGTCTTTGCCACCCCAGATCAGACTTCTCTGACCATTGCAGAACTGCTAGTGAAGAATGTTATTAGTCGTCATGGGGTACTCCTGTCAGACCGTGGAACAGCATTTTTGTCTAAGATAATGATTGATGTGTATAAGCTGTTAGGCATAAAGAAGGCCAACACAACTGCCTACCACCCCCAAACTGATGGGCTGGTGGAGAGGTTCCACAGAACACTTACTGATGTGTTAGCCAAACGCGTACAGCATTCAGGGAAGGATTGGGATGAGCAGCTCCCATATGTACTATTTGCTTACAGGAGCAGTGTACAGATGTCTACACAAGAGAGTCCTTTTTATTTGTTATACGGGAGAGACCCCCGTCTCCCTGCAGCTGAAGTACTTGCTGCCCCAGATGATCGACGTACTGTAGACCTGCGTGACTATAAGACAGAACTCTGTCATCAGTTTACCGAAGCTTGGAAGTTGGAAGCTGACTCAAAGTGAAATACAGAAATCACAGAAGTCCCAGAAAGAGTACTATGATCGGAAAGCTACACCTGTAAAGGTACATGTTGGTGATCGAGTGTTTGTATATATACCTGCTGAGAAAACAGGAAAGGCTTACAAATTTGCTTGTCCTTACAAAGGCCCCAACAGAGTACTTTAACTATATGACAATGGTGCTCAAGTGAAGCTTGTTAGCAAGCCAAATTCACAGTCAATTAGAGTTGCACTGAACCGGCTGCATTTGTGCAGACAGAAATTAGGTGGCATGGAACTCTCTCTCCTTTATCACGTATCAGAGAACTCAGTAATCCCAGTACATACTTATGCAAGCACTGTCAAACTCTTCTGTTGAAAAAAAGGAATTGGAAGATGATTTACAGGATAAAATAAAGGAGATCGACATAAGGTTGGGTTTGCTGACAGCCAAAAACCAGGTAGAAGGACATTGTCATAAGATGATGAAGAAGTGATTTATTAAAAAGTTATCATAAGGTATATTGTTTAACCAGGATATGTATTGATTACATGTGCAATGTCAGGTTGAAGTTTTTGATAAAAATGGTAAAAATGTACCATCCTAACTCCAAGCTGCTCAGACACTGTAAAATCAATACCCAAAAGAAACTAATGATCTGCTGCATCAAACTTTATTGCAGGTGCCTAACAAAGATCTGATCAATGGATTGGCTCATCATATTTCAGTTGAGATGAAGAAAATCTCCTTATTAAGCCACAACTCTATCTTATGTCAGGGCCCCCAAAGAGTATGAAGATTCAGCTGGAAAACCATATGGCAAGAGCTAGTCCATGGAGTACCCACACTTGTAGGATTTTTTAGCACTATTTTCTAGAACACCAAAGAAGTTCATATCTCTTTTTTGTCTTGTGCAATTTTGAAGAAAAGTTTCCAGCATATGTCACTCATGCAGCATATTTTTTCACTTCTCTTATTTGCAAAAGCTACAAACAAGGAGGTAAGCAATGGCTATTATTTTTATACAAACTGAATTGTTTGTCAGGGGTTAATCTAAGGGGGGGGGGGGTTAAAGGCCCCACCTGGGTTAGCCATTGCCCCCCTAGGTTTATACATAAAGCCTGGAAAGGTTTGATCCAAAAGTTGTATAATTAAATGGTCAATATTCAATGGCACCACAGTAAAATTTCACCAAAACTTTGTACCTCAATCATTGTTGGGATAACTTTTTTAAATGTCTAATATATTTCCTATACCTCTCTCCCATATCAGTTTCCCAAATCTCCATAGCACCTTGTTTAAGTTCCTCTTTGTTATGTAGCTTAACTTCTCTGCGCAAATATCCTTTTAATTTATGCCATAGGTTTTCAATTGGATTTAAATCCGGATATTCGGGAGGAGTTTTCCACCAAGTAACTTTGCTATCTTTAAAATAATAATCCGCTGCACTTACATTTGCAAGTTACTAAGTGAATGCTTTGTACAGCTTACAAACCTGATGTATGCTTAGGATCGTTGTCCTGCATGAAGCGATGTCTTGATGGGTGGACATTAGTCACGTACAATATGCGATATATATATATATATATCGATATAATTATCATGATAAAATTTTCTATATCGTGATATGGTATAGAATCTATATATGTGACCGAATTTTGGAAAACCGTTGATATACGTACAATAGTACTTTTGTAATAAAACGGATTTAAAAACTATGGGTAAAAAATGCAAGCTCCTGGACAAAAATTACGCATGTTTTTATTGCCTCACTGGTGGGCGAATTAAGCCTCCAATGGATAAATCCTGGGCATCATCATGTTCGCCTGTTCATAGGGAGTACAAACATCTTTGTTTCATCTCCATACACGAAAGGATTTCAAAGTTACAGACGTTTGTTTACATTGCGGTGACAAAAGAATTTACCGACGATTGTTTTTCAGTGAATTTGCCTTCCTTCTCGAACACAGAAGCATGCCTGGGGAAAAAACTATACCTTGGTGAATGCACAAATTCATGGCGAACACAATGAGTGAAGATTCAATTCCGTATGCCATTGTATCAGTAAGGTATGATGGTTTATGTAAGCGCCTGTAGATTCTTTTCTCGATAGCTTCTGTACACATCAATTTATTTACTCATCCGGCTGTCTAGTGCTGTATTTCCAATGCTGCTTAACTTCTGAAGCTGAAACTTAGCTAGTCCATTCCTCTGTCCCTGTAGAAAACAAAGAGCAAATAAAATGCATTTTGAAAATTGTGCGGACATTGACGGTTAGCCTATGTATAGATTTTAGCTATAATTAGAGAAAATGTATCCCAGATGTCATTGTAGTATCATGCATGGGCAGATCAAAGGCTGCGCCAGTGTTGCAAATCAGCTTACAATGGGTAGTTGGAAAAGGCATATACAGTCAGACGCAGACACGGACACAGAGGCGGACAGTTTCAAAAAGCACTTTTACAGTTATTTTTCATACCTAACGGTGTTTTTACAGTAGTCTTCGCTTCCAGATCCAGGCATCAATCTTGTCCTAGTGCTTATCCATTTATAAGCGCACGTGCGAAGGACTAGACCAGCACTCAACAACATGCCAAAGACCATATAGTGTTGAACACATGCTCTAAAGTCTAATACAGAGTTATACAGTTGCATAGGTTAGCTTGTATGCCCCATGCAACTTAGCTTAGCAGGCCAAATCCACAATCTTACACCTTTTAGTATAAGGCGCAGGCGCTTATACCGAGTGTTGAGGGTTTCAAGGACCTGGCCTAAGAGATTAAGTTGGGACATGCTAGATTTATCTCTATGACACTGAATTAGATTTCTAGAGCACCTATACAACACTATATGGTCTTTAGAGTGCTAGTCTATCCTTTGCACATGCGCTTATATATGGATAAGCGTTATGACAAGATCTATACCTGAGTCCGGAAGCGAAAACTGCTGTAAAAACAGTGTTAGGTATGAAAAATAGAGAGGTTGCACCGGAAGTAATTAAGTGGGCGTGTCCTTAGTAATTGTTGCTATCCGCCATACTTGGGGGCAGGTGGACCGAACACGAGTTGCGAAGTAGTCACTTGTAAGGGTTGTAGACTTGTCGTTCTGTCGTTCAGTACCAGTAGATTACCTTACCACTGAGTACCTAGCTAATGCAGCGAAAATCAGAATACTTTCGGGTACTTACTATGAGTCTAGGGCTAGATATGAGCAGAAAGTTACTGAAGCTGGCTTATGTGTTGACCCTTATTCAATTGACAGCTGGGAGATAAATCCAGAAATGGTCCCAAACGTACATTGGAGTGATATGGTCGTGTATATGGCTAAAACCCCAAGTCCATACACTTGTGAATCAGTTAAGGTATATATTATTTAGCAGAAGTGCTTTCGTGGAGTGTAAAAACCTGTAATGTCACAGGCCTGGAAAGGGATGTTGGATGGGGAATATTTCATGGAAGCTGGATGGTTACATTCTGCCAAGCTCCATACATTTCAAGTTGACAACTTAGCAAGATATCTGGTGATGGGAAAGGTAGATTGAGTTGCTAGCCAGTTTGGCCACTAACCGGTTACCTAGCTGTATCTTAGGTTAGGCATTCTCAAAGTGTCTCTGCCAGTTTTTTGCTGCCTTGAGTGATTTTGAAGCCAAAGGAGGAAGTTATTGCTGCCCACTGTACATGCATGGCAGGGTATGTACTCTATGATATATTAGTGCTGCTGTGATATGTATTATAAATAGAATAAGGGAAACGTGTTCCCATGTTGCAGCTATGTTGTCTACGCTGATTGATGCAACAGCAAGTAGGAAAGAGCATGGCATTGATGCATGTACATCTAACTTATGCATATGGAGTCGGACAGCACGTGAAGTATGCATATACTTCAACAATTTATCATGTATATTTTTGTGTTAATATTTCTAGGTTACTCCAGCTTTTTCTAGCAAGATCAACTTTATTGGACCAAATAGTTGAAAAAGGAAACACCAGCACAATTCAGCTTCTACATCAGTATCAGCTAATCCAGAGATCGGTATGTTGGTTGAATAGTTAGTTCACTTATCAATGTAATGACTTCTATATACAGACTCCAATACCACCAATGTACAGTCGTCAGCTCCCCCTGCAGAGTACAATATAACGGTCGGCCATCGGCCATTTTCCGACCAAGTGATGCTGTTGACCGATCAATGTAGCCGTTGATCGGCCATTTGTGCCGATCAAATCTTTCACAACTGTAATTCTTTATTATTAGTCTTTATAACATGTATTATTATAGTTATTATTATTATCGTATCGATACGTTTCCTTACCAAAGCTATTTAATCGCTGCGTGAAGTCTTGATCCCGTTGAAGGATCGACTTGATGCGCATGCGTAAGCTAGAGCACTGCACCTCGTGTTTACCCCAATTATCGATTGTGGGTTACAGTCGATGTTGAAAGAAGCGATCACTACACTGACTACACGAGTGGCGCTTTCCAGGAGAAGAAAAGAAAGTGATATTTGTGAAGTGGAGGTACAATATTAAGTATAAGATGGCCATTTCGTCGTTAGAATTTGTAGAAAGTGGAATCAAATGAGATTTATGATTATTCCTGCTAAAAGAAACACCTACTATCACTCCTTCATACTTCGACTATGGAACTCTCTGTCAGAAGAAACAGTTAATTCTCCTACCTTACATTCATTTATTAACTTATTAAGTGTACGTTAACTTGATATGTACTATACACTCCTATTTGATTCTTGCATAACAAAAAAACTAATTAATTAATTGAAAGGCAGGTGATAAAAGTTCTGCACGTGCGGCAGGTTCAAGAGTAAGTTTTGATCTATTGCAATTCACAAGAGAAATAGCTAGTTGGATAGTTACAATTCAATCTGTGTTGTTGACTCAACACCACTTGTAACAAAGCATTTAGCCCAGCAGCTAAGTCTACAAACTGGCTGTACAATAATTATATACATTGATTCATAGTTTTTTTTTTGTAAAATATGTATGCAGCAATACAAATTTTGTACATGTATTACTAATAAACAATTAATTCTCTGTAAAATATATGTGCATAAAGTTGAGTGATAAGTAGCTGAAAGTGATCTCAGATTCAATCTCAGAGTGATTGTTTTTCAAAAATTTCCTGGGGGGGGGGAGGGCATGCCCCCAGACCCCCCTAGAAGGTTTGTGCTTTGCACTGCGGGGTGTGCTTCGCACACCAGGATAGTACACCTCTATCTTATGGCCATGCAATTTCAGAAATGACCAATCAAATTTACTTTTGATTGGCCATTCTGTCCAAGCAATAATTTTTCCTTATATTGTACACTGCCCTGTTTCATCTAGTTTTGATTTGACCACCACTCCTGTTGCCAATGATGAAACCAGTACTGATGTAGTTATTTCCTTGGATGCAAGTAGTTTACCTGCTATGCAGTGTTTACCTACTGCAACAGTTTCAAATCCGTCAAATTCAGAGACCAATACCATCAATAGAACATCAGATGAGCCATCAATAGCTATTTCACCTTCAGTTGTGTACACTGCTGCCAGTAGTAATGAACAAACTAATGTGCATGGAACCTGTAATCAGGCTAAGAACAAACTGGCTATCTTCAAATTAGTGCAACCTTATGCAAAGGAATTTATTCCTAAGCTTTGTTTGGATGTGTTTCCTCATCCTATTTCTGAGTTGTACAATTCTGACGCACTTATTATGGGATATGCTGATTTGATTAAGGAATGCAAAGCAGTTTTTGAAACAATACAGGTATGAAACATGATGCATGCATGGAAAATGATGTTTGAACTTTTAGATAACAGTTGAGCAAGCCAGTCATTTAGAGAAGGATACCAGGGGTCGGGCATCAACTAAAGGGTGGTTCATTCACAGGGCTGGACGTATAACAGCCTCTAATTTTAAGGCAGTTGTAAGTATCAACATGTCTATGCCGTCTGCAAGCCTGATCAAAAGAATCTGTTATCTGGAGGCCCATAAGTTCACTACTAAAGCTACAAAGTATGTATGTATAAAACACAATGTATAGATATTAGGATTGTATTTGTTTTAGGTGGGGTTGTACACACGAGAAAGATAGCACAGAGGCTTAAAATGGTCGACAGGCAACTAGTCACAACAATTTTGTGTTTTCTGCTGCTGGATTGTTTGTTAATGTCAACAGGCTATAGTTAGGTGCTTCACCAGATGGTATTATTGAATGTAGTTACTGTGATAAGGGTGTTTTGAAAGTGAAATGCCCACTGTGTTACCAAGACAATTTGCCTCGTGATGATGATCCAAGATTCTGTCTGGTAAAAGATAAAGATGAGTGGCTGTTGAAGGAGCAACACCAATATTTTTATCAAGTACAACTACAGATGTATGTTTGTGATGTGCCCTTTTGTGACTTCGTTGTGCGGACCAAAGGAGATTTTGCTTGTACTAGAGTTAAGAGAAATGTCACGTTTACTGAGGAAAAACTAGATGATGCTAAACAATTTTTTATATATGGGATACTACCAGAGATTGTGGGAAAATGGTATAGCAGAAAACCTGTGGCAAATGCTGATGGTGTTGTGCCATTGCCTGAAGCTGAAACTCGCCCTGGTGACAACAATGAAAATGGTAATGATGACGGAGATCCTACAAAGCTTTGGGCTACTGTAACAAGCCTGCTTTTGGTGAAATGATCATGTGCGACCACAAAAAATGTACTACCAACTGGTTCCATTTTGAATGCGTTTGGCTTAGGGCACCTCCAAAAGGAAAGTGGTACTGCCCTATGTGTTGTAAACTTTAAAAATTTATGAAGAAATAATTGTTAAAAAGTATTGCACAATGTATATGATATTGGTACCAGTATTACTCTTGGGGTACAACAGAGGGACATAAGTTTACGCATGTACAGCATACTTTAACTATTTTGTCTATCGTAGACTCCTCATCATTGTCAGATATTAATGAAATCGGTATAGTCCCTTGTAATATTGTGTACTTTTGCTTTAGAGTGCCAATTACTCTCTCAACATGTATTTGGACAGTTGAAAGCTCCCTGCTCCAGTATACTTCTTTCTTTTCCAATTGCTTTTTGCCTTTTGTGAACGGGGGTATTTTCACTTCAGCTAGCATCATCCTTGCCGAATCATTGCAAGTAAACCCACGGTCAGCTAATATAATGTCACCTGTATGTGAAGTGTATAATTAAATTGATAATAGTGTAGCTGTATGTATTAACGTAAAACTTACCTGGGAGTAGATGCTTCATTAAACCTGATCTCTCTGTAATTTCTTTATCGCTCATTCTGCCTCCAGCACACTGTGAAACAAATGATATAGTACCTTGCGGTGTTATGCCAATTAGAAATTTAAGTGTCGAGTGATGTTTATAATTGCTCCATACTTGAGCTCTTGCTAGAAGGTCAGAAGGACGTTCAATAAAAATTTCTGTGTGATCAATTATTACACAACAGTTTTTGAAACACTTTCGAAAAGTTGTTGGCATTGTTAATCTAAGAACTTCCCTTTCAGGCCATTGAATGAGAAACTTTGTTTTCATAGCAGCTAGATCCAGGACTAAGTGAAACTTTCTCAAAACAGTCGAAGAATGTACTCCAAATCTAAATCCAATGTCATCATCAAATAGATTTAGTCTGACTTTCATAAGGAACATAATTACTCTTTGTAATTTAGAGAGCTTCTTTGGCTTTGCTGGTAAATAGGGTGAAAGAAGATCAAAAAATGCACAGAACAGGTACCACTTTGGGAAACCTGCAAAGGTGATTCAGTATTGAGAAACAATGCTATCATAATTACCTGTATAAAATTTGAGCATTTGCTGATTTTCCTTCAAGACATCTTCACTCAGTGTTATCCTATCTACTACTTGTGTGAGCTGACAATAAGACTCTCGGAGTTTTTTATAGTCTTCTCTTAATTGCAACAATTCTTTCCTTTCAAGTAAAGATAATTCAGCAAGCTCTTTATCTGTTTGGGTAGTTGCATTGTCTGTTTGTTGCAGGCATTCAGCAAGCCTACAACCCACACTAGTTTCACCTTGAGCGATTTCACTTCCATTATGACTGTCCAAGTCACTGTCTTGTGCAGTTTCAGGCATCTCGGTCTCCTCATCCATCTCCATGGTATCATCTTGCCTTTGTCGCTTCTTTCTTTGCAGTCTCTCGTATCTTTCTATGCCTGGTACCTGTAAGAGCATCACTGTGAAGCACACGGCCCAGCTCCAGAAGCACAACACTATCTGTCGAATCTCATAACCCATACTAATCGTTGGTGCCCAATCTGGATTTGTGTCATCATACAAATCCGAAGGTTTCTCTATATGTATGTAGAAATTTATAACAGACGATACTGCCCACTTTGCAGCCCATACCTGACTGGAAATGCAGAGAACAAATGCGTGAATGGCCAGTAGGTCGCCATTTCTTTCTGCAATCCATTCAGTTCCCCTTCTAAGTGAAAGTTTGCAAGTCTGTTTTCCTTGGTGGCGAATTACAGTCGGAATTGAGTGATACGACACACCTTCACATTTACCTCGACTCTTACAATTTGTTACGCAACAAGTCCTGACCATTGCTATGGATTGTGCCCACAAACATGGCGGTTTCCGTTGTATCACATGATACCTATTTCCAACGCAACTTGTCTATAATTGTTATATAAATGTAAAAGTGCTTTTTGAAAATGTCCGTATCCATGTTCGCGTCCTTGTCCGCGTCTGCCTTTTCCAACTACCCATTGTAAACTGGTTCACAAATAATTGTAGCATGGCTGAGTACCTCCTTTTGGCCACACAGTCTGGCCACTATTTAGTTCAAAGACTTCAAACGAAACCAAACACCAGACCAACACAGGAAGCCACAATACAAGGCTAATACATCAAGGACTGACAAGGAGGTAAATCACTCTGGAATGAATGAACACACAAACACTACACTCGTTTGAATGAATGGGAAGCAGTACAACCACTGGACTGAGCCTGGTATCTACCACATGCTCGTTCGCCAATAAATTAAGCCAACCAAGACTATTATAGCACTGCACCACTCAACAATGAATATCAGAACTACACCCGTCTAAATGATGCGAAGCAGTACAATGGCTGGAGTGAATGGCATCGATGATGCATGGCACCTCGTACTCGTGCATAACAAATGCACTACCAATGAATAAACTAGCTAACATCTGCACACGTCCCATACTACAAATCAGTTAGAACACACCCATTCAGTTTGTATCTGATTTGTAAACACTCAACCCGCAGGTGTTGTGTTTACAAATCAGATACAAACCTCATGGGTGTGCTTCAACTATTACTTGTACACTGAACTTTTTTTTGATAAAAGAGCTTGCAATGTTGTATGTTAGTCATGTACCATGTTGTATTGTACTTCTAGTAAATCAATGCTACAGGTGTTATCAGTGTAAATACACAAGCTGAGTGATTAGTTTGTATATCATGACATATATTGTATTGTGTTATATTGTGTGCAATAATTATGATAGGAAAATATCCTATATCACACACCACTAGTAGACATCCTTTAAAAATGTCAACAGTGTTCTTCTTAGTATCTTGCAATATCTTTCACCATTCATAATCCCTTCGAAGATGCAAGTTCCTGTGCAGCCCTTCATGCTGCTGATACCTGCCCAAACATGTATTTTAACTGGATTCTTTGCTCTGTGGACATCAATGAAGCTGTCACTTTGCTAGCTCAGACCATTTTGTTGTCTCCAAGGCAATTAAGTGTCAGAAATAAAGTGGAACCAAACTGTAAATACCACAGGACAAATAGGAAAAAATATTCCTGTAGGCTTACACATGGAACATTTAAACAGAAGACTAAAGATAATGATGCACAATCATTTCACCAAATGCTGTACAGTGTGGTTCCTAAACTTTAGGTACAATAGAGCAGGTCTGTACAAGATTCGGAGAGGGAATTGATGTTGAACATACAAAGAACTACCATACTGTACCTTTCAACAAAAATGACATCCTTAAAATCCAAGAATAATTATTACTAGAAGAAGTGTTCAAATTTAAAGAAAGGCAGCACCACAAAGCTTACAGTCTAGAAAGCATTATAAATTATCCCATGTAATGCATATATTATTGATTTGCTTGTGATTATTATGTACAATATGTGACCAGATTTTACAGAACCGAACCAAATCGCACATCAGGCAAAATCAAACTAACACCACCAGTGGATAGCTACACTATCGTACTACAAGTTTTGACCCTCAGCACTACTCAAACTACATGAGGCTGGTTTTAATAGACGTCTTTTCTGGGTGGTGTGGAGTGCCCAAATGGCGGTTTCAGGCCTTGTGAAGGACCTGGCTTGGCAAGAATCAGTGGTTTACTGGTGGACAGCCTTATAATGTTGGCCAGACGTGTTCTCTGTAGATTTTGCTACATATCAGCCACTAAGCAACCAGCACAGCCCTGTAATCTCGTGTCTGGACTCCAATCGTGGTATGCCTCCATTTTGAGGCCTATCTTTTGCCATCCCCGCCACCCCCCAGCCTCCACCCCTTTGTGAGCACTCATGATACTACTTCGCTCGTCCAACTGCTCAGATTTTCTATCTTATTTGGCGGGAAACTGTACAAGCAGCTACAAGTACTGGACATGGCCTGAAAGGTAACAGATTGATGCATCTTTTGTGTAAATTTCATACGCGTGCTTGCTATCCTTGGAGAGTTATGCTGGCTTCAATTCTTTAAAACCGTTTATCTCGAAACTTCTAATGTGCGATTTGGATCGTTTTTCCAAAATCCAGTCACATATATGTTCACATTTAAAATATTTATCACACAAATGTGCATAGAGGTCACAATATTTGCATGCTATTATTTCACTGCTACATTCAGAGGAGAACAAAAAAATCATTGAATAGTCTCTTTCTGCAACATTGCTCAACATTATTTTCATATTCTTTTATGACAAAAGATACTTTTCCCCTGTCTTTCTAGGATACAGAATAGCCTCAGCTTGACATCCATCCCTTCCAGCTCGTCTGGATTTTTGTACTAATTCTTCAAGTGCTCGAGGTGATCCATCAAGACACACAGTAGTGTGTTGTGTGGCCAAGAAAGCCAGCGACCACACTGTGAGTATATTTACAAGAAGAAAGAAAACAGCTTTTTCATGCGTGCATAGCTCCATGGCCCCTTCTCCAAAGCACACCATTTTTGCATTATAGTTGTCCCCCAAGTAGGGTACGCCACACAGTAAATTTGATTAAATTCACAACAGCCATTTGCAAGATATGGGCATTCAAAATTTTATTTTAATTTCTTCGTTTTTTCTTCTTATGCCACACGCGGGGCTACGGGGGCTTCAATTTCTTTTCGCACACTTTGCAAAAATTGCTATAAAATGCAAACTTGTAACTTGATTGCCTCAATCTTTGGCACAAATGAAGAGTGTCTAATGGTGGATTCACGTACCAAGTTTGTTGTGAATCTGAGTAATATTCAAGGAGTTATGAGCATTTATTCATGTAAAAAAATATCAAACTTCTGTCATGGCTACAGGGTAAACCAAGTATAGAAATAACTTGAAAATTGATGTGTAGATAGGCTGATCATCGTAGCAGTGCCTTTTGATAGTTTGAATAGCAATAGAGTTACAACAACAAAGTTATAAAGCAAAAACTAAGCAAGTGTAAAATCGTGGGATTGAGATACTCTAATAGAGCAGTCACCACGGGGTAAAAAAGTGTGCAAAAAATGTCGAAAAAAAAACCTTACCAGAGTTTGAAACAGGGACCTCCATACCTAACACCTGCATCCTTAACCACTGAACCACTGCAACCTTGACTGATCACCTCACTTAATTTCTGCTTTATAAATGAAATTTCTAGTTGAAATCTGCTTATAATCTACCAATAGAAGTACCAAATTGTTCTAGAACATTCTATGTTCTATTAGAAGTCCTCAAAAAAAATGTGCACTCTATTAGAGTATTACAATAATATTATATTAAATCATGCAATGAAATACATTTATAAGTCTGTCTTCAATAATCATCATTGTATCTACATAGAAAAGAAGAAATGTGAGTAAAAACAAACCTCAAAGTCAGCCATAGGCCGGTTTTGGAGCCTTATAAAGTATAAAAAGAAGTGAAATCCACACAAAACAGCCAAGCTGTGAAAAAATGGTGCGGCCTTAAAAAGCCTGGGTGAAAAAAGTTGTGAAATCAAAGGTGGCGGCCAAGAAATGGCTGCAATGATGTTAATGCTAAAAAAATTTAATAATGGCTGTGTGCATTGTTAAAATTTATTAGCATTAACATCATTGCAGCCATTTCTTGGCCGCCACCTTTACTTTTTTCACCCAAACTTTTTAAGGCCGCACCATTTTTTCACAGCTTGGTTGTTTTTGTGTGGATAATAGATAACATGAATAATATCTGGACAATCCACCCCAGTAGTGGCCATCAACAATCGCAATACACTATTTGTTTTGCAGACCTCCTTTAACAGCATCTCGTACATTTCATTTTGTGGAGACTGCTGTAAATACATCTACTAAATAAACTCCAAGCATGGACTTAATTCCAGAATCTCCTCTGCCCTTCAAAAGAGTAATGGACAGTTTGTTGAAGGAATTCCAGACATGGAAATTTACCTTGACGACATCTTAGTGACAGACCCTGATGATGCCCAATGCCTAAAATCATTGAAAGAAGTGCTTTTTAGGTTGCAAAAAGCTGGCTTGAAATATTCATGGACTACCGTCACCTTCATATTACACTATGAAATAGTGCTATGTCAGGAGTGTAATTATTTCAGGGTGGTACCATACACACAAGTCAAGTTATGGATTGCCAAGTACATGCAATTGGAAAGGCTATCATACCCATTTTGGCAGATCTGGTCACAGATACTGTTTGCTGCCAAAATATATGCAATTGTATTGAATGAGACCACTGTGGTTAAGGATGACTTAAATAACTATACATATGTCCAGTAAAATTCATTTAATATAGCCACCTATGAGCCAAAGTATTCCATTCATGTTAAAATATTGAATACAAAATAATGACACAGTTAACTATTTTCAAGTCAACTGGTCATATCATTACACAGTTGCCCTAGTAAAGTACTTCAAAGTACTCTTCATCCTATCACACATAAACTATGCCACTTACTCTACATTAATCCACAAACATCACTACGCATGCTCACCTGATATTCGAAGTGTTAATTGATCACTAGTAAAGTCCACACCATTAACAGTTACAGTACAAGTGATGGTACCAGCATCATCTGCCAGTAGATTATTATCAGTTACATTTTGTGTTGTCTGACCAGTAGGAAAACATGTTGGATTACCACTATTATGAGCAGTATTAGTATAACATCCTGTAGTGTCCCACTGATATGGTCCAGTATATGTTCCTCCATTAGACAATGTCACCATACATGTCAGAGTCACACTGCTCAATATGGGATAGTCAAATGTGTTAGTAGATCCACTAACTGGTGTACCAGCTGGACTACTGACTATGGTGACTGAGACATCTGAAACATCTGAAACAATTAGAAATATTAATATCTAATTATGGTAACTGGTTTGAAATATGGGAGTATAACAACTTAAATGGTACTTTTACTCTCTTCTCCAACTGTTCTAGCAAAAGCAATTTTGTGAGCCTCGTAGGCTACCAGAAATTATACAATACAGTTAAGAACACACTACTGTATATTAATGTGGTTGAAGTGATTGTTGGAGTTAGGCTTCCTTCCAAATTACAAATACATAACATATCTATATTAAAATAAACATCACCATACTATGCATGAAGTTGTCTACAGTATTTAGCTGGAGATACTGACTTTACATTGGAATTTAATCTACTACTGTAAATAGTCCCGAGTTACATATGCACAAGTTTTGTCCAAAACGCTTTCAGAAATTTCTCAAAATTTTCACATATGTGACTGTCTCTGGGAAAACCGGTCTTATCGCCCATTTAAAAGTATCAAGAAACGTCGGTTTTAAATATTTTGTGTGTTGTAGCTGGCCAATGGTGGTAGCTACGCATACCAAATTTTCACATGTTTCACAACAATTTCTTACCTTCCTGATCATCCACTGAAGAAGTAGTCAACAGCTAAGTTTCCCGCCATTTTAGATAGTTTTTAAACCAAGGTTGTCTGTATCAGGCAAGCTCCAGAAGGGGTGGGAGGCGGGGGCCTGGCAAAATGGTGTTCAAAAATTGAAAAGAGACGTGCTAGGATGAATTAGGCCAAGTTATAGGCCATTCAGGGCTCAGAACTGGCTAAAATGAAAGGAAATTTACAGCACAGGTCATTGTCCAACACCACAGAGCTGTACAGCCACACACAGCCATCTCCTGGTCGGCCAGGGCTCCATCAAGACCCCAGATTACTCGTACGGCTCGCCACTGTGCTCTAGAAAAGCAGCCAGCAAAAGCAGACCACTTTACTCTGGTCGACTGTGGCAGTGAAACTTGATAGTGCATTCATTAAGCTTTGTGTTTGTGTGAAAAAATCAAACTTCCTGTCTTGGGCGATAAGAACGGTTTTCGTAGATCCAGTCACATATTATCCTCTTCAGTGTTTCCATTATGTTTGCATTACGCTCCTAGTTTAACAACATTTCTTACAACTATCTTGGAACATTTAATCAGTGAATGCTCTGTTAGAGTATTTTACTACAAAGTGACTGTGGTATTAGAGAGTATCGATCTAAGGAGTAATGTGCAATGAAAGTGAGTGCTCTATTGCAGTTTGCACTGCTCTATTAGGGTGTATGGGTCCATTTTCATGGAATTAAGCTTGATAGTTTGAAATGTCCAACTAATATGCAACCATTATGCTGGCATAGTATTCCAGCCTATTATGCTTTTTATTATGCCGGCATATATTTGACACAGGCCTAACTGCAAATAATGATATAGGATACAAGTGCTTATCATAGATAGTAACAGTAATATATTAAGACTATCACTTCCAATAGGATTAGCTATACTGCATGTATATGTTCCACCATCAGTTGTAGTAACATTATTAATAATACATTCACTGCAATACTCTGCAGTAGTACTGTCATGAGTGATTGTAGTCAAATTAGGGGTCAGTGGTGCTGGAGTACCATCCTTCATCCAGGTGAATGTGTCTGGGGGAGAACCTTGTGAGGTACAGGACAATGCCAGAGGAGAACTGAATTCAACATTGACAGTTGATAATGTAGTGGTGATGACTGGAGCAGCTGTGGGTTTCGTTGTGCTTAACCAATACCACCAAGCTGCTTTGGAGGGAAAATGGGGTTGTTTTTTGGGTGATTTGAAGGGAAAGAAAGCCCAAAATTCCATGATTGCTAATATACAGTACTACTGTACTGTATGACACACATATCAACATCATGACGTTTAGAACAATCACAATTACTACCAGAATCAATATAATCTCCCAACCCTACTGAAGTTCTGACAGAAGTTAAATCTTTGTATGCGAATAGCATTCATAGCAATGTGGACACTTATTAGATTCCTTGCAAACTTAACACGTGAATTTACCTTAGTATAAATTTCATCTGTGCCAAATTTCAAGGTAATTGAATTATACTTTTGCATTTTATAACAAGTTTTACAAAGTATGCAAAAATAATCTTGGCCCCATAGACCCCTAAAAGGAAAAAAAAGCTTACAAAAATCGAAACTTTGGTTGTCCATATCTCATGAACGACAGGAGCAAATTTAATCAAATTGGCTGTGTAGTTCTATACCATCTGGGGGCAGCTATAATGCAAAATATTGTGCTCTAGATGAGGAACCATGGAACTATGCAGGCATGAACATCATGCTTTCTTTATTTCATGTCAATATACATATGATGTAACGCACCGACTTTCTTGGATGCATGAATGACACACTACCACGTGTCTTGATAAAGTATAAGGCAACACATCTGTAGGACGCATAATGAACTTACAAATTCCGGTGTGAAAAAAGAGATTAGTGGCTTACTAAACATAGTAACTAATCGTAAGCACAAGGTTAATTAACATTCTAATGTAAAGTCCTAAATTACCACCACAAAAACTAAAATGTGAGACACATTATGAACAGAAAACTAAACAAACAAACAAACAAATTGTGGTATGTGCTAATACGTACAAACAACACAAAGTTCACCAAGATTTCAACAAACTCTAAACTAGTGCTGCCACGATATAGAAAAACTCTACATCATATATCACCAAGGTTTATATCATGATATGAACAATATCACTATCATGAACCACGATAGTGGGTTCATAATAGGGATCGCCCATGTTATTTACAAAAACTCTAATAGAACGCATGCCTAAAAACCACCTTGGAAAGCATCCTTCAACTCAAAACAACTCTCTGGTTGCTATTTGTTATTTGCAATGAGTATTGGTCCACTAGTAAGTATCAAGTGAAAAAGAAACGGTATGTGTATTTGGGACAAAACTGAAATTTGCCATTTTGTTTATCTTCATATTCATATTAGCTATTCATAATATTTTGTTTCACAGGCATAACAAATTATACAAGGAGAACTCTGGGATAAAAAAGTAGCAAGGCTTGTTGAATGAGTTAGTGTGTGTGTCTGTGAGGCATTATTGGCTTCATTTTCGAGCAGGAACAGCCCAAACCAGGCCCTTTTCTTCTTGCTCAGCCACCTTCCGTATGAGAAGCCATACATTGACCTACTTGAATGTCTTGAAGATGGATTTGCTTGCGTATTCAGCTTGTTATCCATTATATTAAAGCTTAATACAACTCAGGAAGCCTATCCTGTGCAAAAAGGTTTGTTTATAGATAATTATCCTACTGTGATTGTATAGGTGGGTGGGCCGTTGTGACGCGCTACTGTATAACACGAGGTATAACATTACTTGAGTAAACTTTACTAGATCTTATGCATTGCGCGAAGCTGGCTACAAAGACATAAGAGTGTTCACTCATAGGTTCGATCTTACCACTTACCGCTACAGGCCTAAGCCAAGCACCTTCCTCTATGCGAAGCAATTTTGTGGTTTATGAACTAATTACATGTGGTGCCTCATGTCTGCAGTGGTTTGTGTAAGTTACAGCTGGTGACCACAGCTTGCATTTGATGCATTAATAGCCAACTTTTACTTGTCAGGATTCCATGTCTCTTGACAGTTAGCTACTTAGCTCAGTATACATAACATCTTGGTGTGTTCATTAGTTGTTATTCCTGGATTGCCATTTCCTATAGAACCACAAAATTTCCATCACTATTTCCATCTTGAACGTGAATTTTCAAATAATTTTATTGCTGTGTTAGTGGGTTATTTTAGTGGTTTCTTCAAGGTTTAGCCATATTAAAAAATGAATAATGACGCATCAGTTTAGGAAATATTTGAAATGGGAATCTAGGAAACAACTTGCCCTTATACTATTAGTATTAAAGATGCCAGTGTAACGATGACAACTGAGCCAAGACTATAATTTCACATGCATGACAATAGCTATAGGCATGCGTGTGTGGTATCTGCCTTAGTGCTTTTTGCAAGATAAATCATTATTGGCTATACCAACATGTCTAACAAGTTAATCCAAACTGGATTTAGAAAAAGTGCATAAACTAGATGAATAAAAAATTGAAAATTTCAAATGGGGAATAGGGATCGCTGAAAAAAGCCACAAAACAAGAAGGGGTCACTGGGGTGGTAATGTAAACCACAAATCCCTATTTTGACTTAACTAATGTAGCAAAATATTGACGTGACAGAGTCAAAATACGGATTTGTGTTTTACATTACTACCCCAGTAATCCCTTCTTGTTTTGTGGCTTTTTCAGCGATACCTATTCCGCATTTGAAATTTTCAATAATAAAATAGCTAATACTGATAATTATTCTTTAATTTTTTGTTTGCTTGTTCATGCCTATGGCTACATAAAAGTTACATCTTAGTGCTTGTATTATTATACTTGCAAAAGTGTTTTATGGCAAAAGTAAATTTCTTCTCTAAGTTTATTTTATTTATTTATTGATTAAGACTTTACAGCACAAGTGCTGAAGGTCTGTAAGACTCCTAGTCATACAGCCTGTTTAAAGTTGTTAGAGAAAGTGTGTTTCAAAAGGTGGAGAAAGGAGAAAAAATCCATGACTGGACCTGGGCAGCCTCGAATTGTTACGTAGGTATATTACTATTGGTCTATTATGATATACCGTTCTATTAATTTTTCATACAAAGTACGATAAGCTACATTTACTTAACTTTTAACAAGCAAATCCTGCACTTTTATGTTAGAATATGATTATACAATTTCCAACGTGTTGTCGAGATTTGCTAGCAAAGCACTTATTATGATGATTATGATGACGATTGGAGTGAGAGTGAGTGAGTGAGTCTTAATTGTAGTGTATTATGCCACCGATCGGTTCCAAAATGGCTATAATATATCAGGTTCAATTTGATGGAATACTAAAGAAGTTACAATAGTATGCAGAGTTTATTTGATTACTTTTGTAATACTCCAATACAGCACTTTTTTTTCGAGAATTGCTAATATATAGAACACACATAGAATGTTTAGAATAATCTAAAGGTAGAACTTTGAAATTATAAACCTTTACCATTGAGTAGCTAGATTTTAGCAAGAATTTTCAATTTATGAAATTAAGTAAGGTATAAACAACCATCATAGAAGCAGCTCAGTGGTTAAGGAATTGGGTATTCAGTATGGATGTCCAAATGCTGGCAAGTTTATTTAGACATTTTTCATGCATCTTTTTTACCCACTATGACTGGTCTATTAGAGTATATCAACCCTGCAACTTACAGTTGTTTAGTTTTGCCTTGTAATTCTATAGCTGTCAATTTGATTTCTTTTAAAGTATGAAAAGTTTGTACTATGATGGTTAACCTATATATATATATATATATATACCACTCCTTAAGTTATGCCCATAAGTGGTTTACCCTGTATAGGCGTGACAACAAGTCAGCCTTTTTATATGCCAAACAATCATCCATAGATCTATGACTATCAGATTTGCACTAAACTTGATCTACATTTTTGCTACAATACATTCTTAAAGTGCACCACCAAAGTTCTGATCTCTACATTTGCAATTTATTATGGTTTTTGTAAAGTGTGTGAAAAGAATAATCTAAGTTCCCCCCTTTAAATGGAGAAGAATAACAAAGAAATTTAGCCTAACTTTGAGGGCTCGTATTTTACGATTGCATTGCTCAGATTTGGTATGTTAGGTGCAGAAGGTGGAGGGCATTTGCAATGCAAAAATGGTTCCAATTTGAGAAGGTAACATGGAACTACATATGTATGAAAATTGTGTTTCCTTTCTTCCTGTAAATATACTCAGGGTGTGACACGGTGGCCCCTTGTCCGCATGACACACTACCATATGTCTTGGTCTTAATTTCTGTATATAGTGACTGGGTCAATTGAAAAGGTGCTTCTCGTACCTTTCTTCAGCTGTATAATGGGTGCCTGATATGGAAGGATCATTTCACTTCTCGCAATTGATAGTTGGGAAATGCATATGATCACAATTTCCGTGGTGATTGAATTGATTGCAGGGTGCTTCTTGCACTGTTCTTCAGTTGTAAGACTGTATAACAGGTGGAACAAAGCTGAAATAGCAACATGGCAATTTCTTTTCAGTATTTGATAGTTAGGGTATGTGTTAAGTTGCAATAATGTCTGGCCATGCTATTCTTTTCTTTGTTGCAGTATGTGTTAGTTTTCCACCAGTCATAAATATTATAGAACAATAAAGTAAACAAACAAGTGTAAGGAAAAATTAGAAATACCATGATTGAAGTAGGAATTAAATGTCCACTACTATAGCTGCAGGTGTAGATGACCTCCCTTGTTGCACTGCTTTTTATTTCTATGATCCCTACTCAAATATATTATTTCTAATTTTCTTATGTTTGTATAAAATTATGTTCTCAAACATAGATACTTACCAACAGTAACAGAGATGTTTGAACTATCACTTCCAATAGGATTAGTTACAGTACATGTGTATGTGCCATTATCACTTGTAGTAACTCTGTTAATTCTGTAGTTAGCATGGAACACTGCACTAGTATTAGTATGAGTCACACTAGTGATACTAGTGGAGTTTAATATTGGACCACTATCTTTCCTCCATGTAAAGGTGTCTGGGGGAGAACCTCGTGAGGTACAGGACAATGTGAGGGAAGAACCAAAAGCAGCTGCTACAGTAGATGGTGATGGAGGGTCTATCTTTGGAGCAGCTGTGTAAAGAGATGAAAAATGGTTAACAATGAGGTGATGGGGTACACATCAAGTGACTTACTTCTTCCACTAAGATACAAACCCACCCTCATGGTCTGTTCCATCATTGAACTGTTCATCATGTTGCAAGAGTAAACACCTTCTTCAGTAATAGTGAATGTTCCACACAGATATAAGTTGATTACTCCTGGGTACCTCTTACGATTTGCCTGGCGTACTTCAAATACAGGACCTTCACAACCTTGCAATACAGGAATTCTATTACTACTAAAGAACCATCCACCTAGTGCAGTATTTGGATCATCATCAGCAGGTCCCAGTCCAGAAGCACAACGTAAAATTGCACTATGTTCATCAAGTGTAAATGGCTGAATAATATGTGAGTAGTCAGCAGTTTGATTACTATTAACTAAATCTGTGCTAATATCAGATGCTCCAGTTACTGCAATACCTATTATGTACATGTACAAAATTGTAATCAACTCTGTACCATATTGATACAATACTTCAGTGCATGATTATTGTGACTGGATTTGCGAAAAGGCAACTTTTTCACACACAAAATTTGACTCATTTTTTGTTTGAACTTTGAAGTTTCATACCTTTTGATCATTTCATATAATTGCCTAAATTTTCCATGACTGTAGCTACAGTATCTGGCTGTCTTTTGATACTAAGAGAAAGTTAATCACTGTAAGGAGTCAAGTGTTACATCATTTTGTTTGCTGGTATGTAAAATGTGTGGAAAATGTACCTTTTCACAAATCCGGTCACAATTATGGTTCACATTATTGTATGTTGTTTAAGTACCGTAGTTTGGAATATTTTCAGCTGAAAGTATTTCACTGTTAAAAGTTTTCGTTGTTGCATGCCAACCACAAAAATATTTCAACACAAAAATTATTTGCTAAACCACACCGCAAAATAATTTCCCACATAATGAAAGTACTTACTGAGAATAGGCTAGTTACCATATCATTGTTCTAACAAGTAATCTGCATCATAATCCAGTGAATTTACAGTTATAGACTAGTGATTCAAAGAAACAGGCAGCCAAAATTGACAATATTTGAAGTTTCCTGCACAGAGCAAGTCATTGCGGAAGCAACAAGAATGGAGGGATTTGAGCACAGGTGTTATGTGCGTGGTTATCACATATATCAGACAATATATGGGATGCAGTTGTAGGAAAGATGCTGTAGCGGTGAAAAAGATGGCGTCACCATCAGACACCTGCCAAGAAAGAATTCAAGAATTTAATTTATTCACTATTTTTGCATCAAGGTGGATGCACAATTTGTACAATAACTGACAGAAGGTGTTATTCAGCAGACCTACCAAAGGATGGTTTGGAAGTTCCACGCCTACTTACTTTTAGAGCACCCTCAAAAGAAATACAGGAGTTGAAAACTGTTTCCTGTAAATAATTAAGCAATAAGAGATAAAGGAAACTCGAAGATATGTGTAGGATTATTTATTACACAATTATTTTCATAAGTCTAAGTAGTAGCTATTAAGTGTTTATTAGTGCTAAATTACAGAGTTACATTTCTCCATCTGAACTTGGCAGCAGCAATACATAATCCTGAAAGTTGCTATACCAAATCTTCTGATAAATTCTCATCTTCGGATGTATCTTTATCTGAAGACTCCTCAGGACTTTCACTGTAGTCTGGTTCTGTATCATCTTCACTATGAGTTTAGGAAATTTCAGAATGACAAAATCCTCAGATAACAAAGCTAGGATTATTTGAAATGTATATACTACCATTTCAACCAACCACTTTGCTCCCAACTTCCACAATGCTGGAAGGGAAAGATCAACCTGCTATAGTTGTTGTTCCTCGATGCCCACAGATGGATCTAGCTACTGCCATATTTGATCAGAATACCACTCCTGGAATTTCTCCCTAAGAAAGTCCTTAGCAGGCTTGTTGACTGTTAGGTCAACCGGTTGCAGCTTATCAGTTGTATTGGGTGGGAGAAGTCACACATGAATGGTATTCTCCTCTAACAGTTTGGTGTTTGCTACTGTCACTTGGCCTTTGAAGTTGTCCATGATCACAAAAGCTGTGTCATCTGATCTTTTGCTGTTTGTATTCATATATGTGATCCAGTCTGAGAAAACCTGTCTTATCGTCCATGTCAGCAGATTCGATTTTTCACCCAGGACACAAAGCTACATGAATAAACTATCTAATTCCACAATCAAAATCAGCTAGACTTGAGTAGTCTGGTTTTGCTGGCTGCTTTTTCCTAGCCCGGTGGCAATCCGTATATGTGTGGTGTGGGGCCTTAATGGAGTTCTGGTCAGCCTGGGGATGACTGCATGGCTGAACAGCTCTGTGGTGTTGACTAAGTACCTCTGCTGTGAATTTCCTTTCATTTTAGCCAATTTTGAGACCTCAATGGCCCAAAACTTGGCCTAATTCATCCCTACATTTTCCGTTTCAATTTTTGAACACCATCTTGCCCACCTTCCAAGCCCCCCACCTCCCACCCCTTTTACAGCTCGCCTGATACAGTCAACCTCAATTTAAAAACTATCTAAAATGGTGGAAAACTTAGTTGTTGGCTACTTGCACAGCGGATGCTCTGGAAGGTAAGGAATTGGTGTAAAACATGTGAAAAGTTTGTACACATAGCTTCAACCATAGGCAAGCTACAACACACTAGATACTTAAAACCGGCATTTCTCAATACTTTTAAAAGGCAATAAGACCGGTTTTCCCAGAATGGGTCACATATGGTAAAATAATTCTTTCAATGTATTGTATCATGGTAGCTTCTGCTGACCAGTGATTGTTAGTATGCGTGATATGCCAATCTACTTTGAACTTGTATTAAGAAGGAAACGACTTGTTGCACCTTTCAAAAGAGAGAAAATCTCCCTGGATAGGCCCACAAAAAACAGCCGTGATCTGCCGCTTATCTTTCAAAACAGTAAGTTCTACTTTTGTTGCACCTCGCTCATGCATTGTCCAAGATGATGATAGGACAATCATGATTCCTGTTTGATCCCAATTTAAAGAAAAATCTGCTACAAACCTCCCTGTGAAGATCAGCTAGAAACAAGTCACCCTGTAGAGAGATCAGCTAGCAATAAGAGAGATGAAGTACATTTCAAGTCACCCTGTACAAAGTTCAGCTAGAAACAAATCATCCTGTAGAGAGTTTATCCCTAAACAAGTCACCCTGAGGAGAGTTGAGCTAGAAACAAGTCATTCTGTAGAGACTTCAGCTAGAAACAAGTAAACCTGTAAAGATCATTTACAATAAGTCACCCTATACACAGTTCAGCTCAGCTACAAACAAATCACCCTGCTGTGAGAAATAAGTCACGTTTACCCTGTAGGGAGATCAGCTAGAAATAAGTCACCCTGAGTATAGAGAATTTATCTAGAAGCAAGTCATGCTGTAGAGAGTTCAGCCAGAAGAAAATCTCCTTGTGCAGAGATCAATTAGAAACAATTGCAAATCACCCTAGCTAGAAACAAATCACCCTATAAAGAGATCAACTACATTTCAAGTCACCCTGTAGACAGTTCAACTAGAAATAAGACACCCTGTAGAAAGATCAGCTAGAACCAATTCACCCTGTAAAGAGATCAGCTAAAAAACAAGCCAGAGATCAGCTAGAAACAAATCACCCTGTAGAGAGAGATCAGCTAGAAACAAGTCACCCTATAAAGAGTTTAGCAACTATATTTCAAGTCACCCTGTACATAGTCCAGCTAGAAGTCACCCTGTGGAGAGTTCAACTACAAACAAATCATATCCTATAGAGAGATCAGCTAGAAACAAGTCACCCAGTAGAGAGATCAGCTAGAAACAAACAACCCTGTAGAGAGATCAGCTAGAACAAATCAGCCTGCACATAGCTATGTAGTGTGCATGGTGATGTCACATTTTTATGAGCATGAGGTTTCCTTATGCCATCCTGCTGGAATTAATGACTTTTTTGACAATGTGCCACACAATGAACTTCTACTCAAACTTAGATCATTGGGTATCTCAGGCAATTTATGGTTGCAATTATAGTTACTACATGGCAAGCAAAGGTTCAGAACTTGTCCTATGCTATGCACTTTCAGTTCTGATGTTGTAGTTAGAGGTGTACCGATATGGGTTTTTGGCATGTACCGATATCCGATATTGATGTAACCAAAGAAGCTGATAACCGATAGTCGATCCGATATTTGCATGCAAACAAAAGTGTACATTTACCTTCCCTATAACAATATGTGCATGTATTCATTGCTATACTCTTCCTGTGGTGGTATACAACTTGAGTTTCTATTGTGCAATCCAGACAGTTAGGCACCCACAAACATTTTTATGTATACTCCCATGAAGCCTAAAATGGATATTTCTGCATTACTCCGCATTCTAATGGCTTGTGAGAAAGCTGGTACAGCAAGTTTCCTTGGTTATCCTGTGACCCTTCTTTTGTTACAAAGGTACTAACTGCTTCATTTGTAAAGACTGTGATAGGCTTTTCAGCAACAAACACTAGAATCACATGTATTTGTATGGCTTCTCATATCTAGTGTTGCAGAGTGAACAATAAGCCACTGGCACTAATGAGCCACATGAATAACGTAGAAAATCAATGCATAATCCGTTTATGTACAAACTATTGCTACTGTATAAATATCGGTAGTGATATCGGTCCTTCTGCTGTTCTGTACTGATACCAATATTGGTAAAAATTGCCATATCGGTGGCCGATATTGTAGCCGATCCAATTATCGGTACACCTCTAGTTGTAGTGACACATATAACCTCTTGCTGCAGTGACCTACAATCAAGTATCGCTTAACTATTGGTAAAATAGGGTAAAAAAATCTTGGATATCGATTTTGCCTAAAAAAGTGGGAATCAGTACAACACTATCATGCACACTGTACCCATATTCAATCAACTCCAGGTCTTCACCAAAAAATGATTCAATATGGACCATTGATAAATGTGAACAATCCATATCCCCAGAAGTATAATTTCCTGATCAGCACTTGTCAAAAGTTCAGGTAGAAATAAGTCACCCTGTGAGGAGTTCAGCTATACATAAATCACCATGTAGAGAGATCAGCTAGAAACAAACCATGAGATCAGCTAGAAACAAACCATGAGATCAGCTAGAAACAAACCATGAGATCAGCTAGAAACAATTAAGTCACCCTATAAAGAGTTTAATTATATTTTAAGTCACCCTGTAGATAATTCAGCTAGAAATAAGTCACCCTATGGAGAGTTCAGGTACAAACAAATCACCCAGTAGAGAGATGAGTTAGAAATAAGTCACCCTGTAGAGAGGTCAGCTAGAACCAATAAACTGCAGAACAATCAGCTACTGTAGAAGTCACCTTGTAGAGAGATCAGTTATCACACTGCATAGAGATCAGCTAAAAACAAGCCATCTTATAAAGAGCTCAAAACTACATTTCAAGTCCCTCTGCAATGGCGGATCCAGGATGGGGCATTTGGGGCAAATACCCCTCCCCCACTATAACCTTGTGGAGGAGCCAGCCATGCTTCTGATTAAAATAGCTACTAAACTTTACATCAGGCCAAGATCAGTTTATCAACTCATGAAAATGTGCACATTTTACTAGCATTTATTACAAATTCACCTGAAACCAAAGCGAACAAAAGTCAAACTAGCTGTAAAATGTTCACCTAGCACCTTCGTCTGTACTAAGCACCTCTAAAAATAATTACTATGTTGCTATTGTTTAAGACATTCAGAGCCTTTTAAACAGCTTTTAAGACTTTACAACCATCTAAAAAGGCCATAAAATGACAAAAATCAACAGTGAGACACTACTAAGCAGTGATTATTTGCTGCTTCAAAAATGTAGCACTCAACTAGAGAATCTGGCTCTCCCCAACCATTTACAACTTAGTCTGTTTGTGCCCCTCCCCTTTCCAGCTCCTGGATCTGCCCCTGCCCTGTAGAGAGATCACTATATAGTAATATGCCACCATGTGGAGAGTTCAGCTACAAACAAATTGTCTTGTAGAGAGATTAGCTAGAAACAAGTCACCCAGTAGAGAGATCAGCTACCACCCTGTAGAGAGATCAGCTAGAAATAAGTCACCCTGTAGAAAGACCAGCTAGAAACAAGTTACTGTACCCTGTATACCAGCTAGAAACAAGTCACCCAGTAGAGAGATCATGCAGCTACAATTAAAACAATCGTGTAGAGAGACCAGTTAGAAGCAAATCCTCCTGTAGAGAGAGATCAGTGAGAACTGAGAAACAAGTCACCCTAACTATATTTCAAGCCACCCTGTACACAGTTCAGCTAGACTTAAGTCACCCTGTGGAGAGTTCAGCTATAAACAAATTACCCAGTAGAGAGAGAGAGATCAGTCACCTTATAGAGAGGTCAGCTAGAAACAAATCACACTGCAGAAAAATCAGCTAGAAGCTACTCCATTCAGAGATCAGAATCTCCCTGTAGAGAGATTAGCTATATCACCCTGTAGATAGAAATAAGTCAACCTGTGAGGAGGTCAGCTACCATGATCAGCTAGAAACAAGTAACCCTGTAGAGAGATCAGCTATAGATACAGTTCACACTGCAGAAAGATCAGCTAGAAATTAATAAGTCATCCTATAAAGAGCTCAAACTACATTTCAAGTCACCCTGTAGAGAGTTCAGCTACAGTAGTAATAAGTCACCCTGTGGAAAAATCATATCACCCTGACGAAAGTTCAGCTAGAAACAAGCAGAGAGATCAGCTAGAAACAAGTCACAGTGAGTTCAATAACAATTTCAATTCACCCTGTAAAGAGTTACCTGCAAGTATTCCATTGAACATTACAAGAGTTTAGTCAGGTTACAAGTCAATCTATAGAGCATTCAACTACAAGCCATTCACCATGTAGTTAAGAGTACAGCTACATTACAAGTCTCCCTGTAGAAATTTCAGCTAAATACACATTTCCCTGTAGAGTATTCAGCTGCAAACAGTTCATCCTGTGTGTGACTTAATTTTTGTGATCAATCAACAGAATTGTAAATAACTAAATCATATTGCCTAAATGTACATGTAGCTAAACAAATCATTAAAATCTTTGTGATATCTAATCAAAAAAAAAAAAACAGCTAAGTTGTAAGTGTGGCCTGCAAAAAAGCCAGGGTGAAAAAAAAGATGTGAAATCCAAGGTGGAGGCCAAAAAATGACTGTGATGGTAGGTAAATGGCAAAAACTTTAATAATAACAATTCAGGTGAATTTGGTGCCGAGGAGGTAATGCTAATTCGCCTGAATTGTCATTGTTAAAATGTTTGCCATTAACCTACCATCATCATTTCTTGGCCACCACCTTTGGTTTCACATCTTTATTCACCCTGGATACCCTTTGTTTACAGCTTAGCTGTTTCTTTGAATATTAATTTAACATGACCTCAGTAATGGTTGTTAGAGAAACAGTGAAAGATGAATGTTTATTATAAAACTATACAACACTACAATTTAGAAAAACCAGTAAGTAAATGTGCTTTAGTTGCCAAGAAGTTTTAGGTCAAATGTAAAATTTGCCCTACAAGCCACAATTAAGCAGCTTCAACCACAGCTGTACTCCACTAACAATATGTGTATAAGGTACATAACAATGATATTCACTCAATAGCTACATTGCACAGGTGGCTTTTGAGATGCTAATAGAATATCCTGTGATTTATGTGCCTAATATTCTGTAGTGTTCTGTAAAACAGCATGGCTATTCACATGATGTGACAGTCTCCCATAAATATAATTATTATTATTCTGTTTCTTGAATACTTCTATACCTGATATACAAAGTGTAAATGGTCCACTAGAATAGCTCATACTATCAATGGTTACAGTACAAGTGATGGTACCAGCATCCTCTGCAAGTAGATCATTACCAGTTACATTTTGTGTTGTCTGACCAGTAGGAAAACATGTTGGAATATTGTGCTTTGTGTTAGTAAAACATCCTGTAGTGTTCCACTGGTAGTTGATCATTGTAGGTTTTGATCCATCACTTGATGTCACCATACTTGTCAGAGTGACATTACTCAATATGGGATAGTCAAATGTGTTGTTAGATCCATTGACTGGTGCACCAGCTGGATTACTAATTATGGTGACCGTATATGTTGTCTGTCCATGAACACCTACGTACAATACATATTACAGCATACACATATGACTTGCTATAAATGCAAAACATGCAATACCGATAAAAGAATATGACATGTATCTTCTAAGAATAAAGACGATATATACACAGAGTAAGAATACAGCAGTACAGTGGTACTGCATCTAATCCAAAAACAGCCAAGTTGTGAAAAAGAGTGCGGCCTTTCAAAATTAGGCTAGTATGAAAAAGATGTAATATCAAAGATAGCGTCCAAGAAATGGCTGCAATATCCATTAACCTTTGATATCTCATCTTTTCATACTAGCCTATTTTTGGAAGGCTGCACCTTTTTCCACAACTTGGCTGTTTTTGGATTAGATACTATTTCTTTTATATTTGTATATACTGATTTTGTCTATCATTATTTTTCTACAGGTAAGCAGCAGAAGAATTAGATCTTAAGTAGTATTTGTATTATTTTAAAATGAATTTTTACATTGTGCATGTGTACCGGAATAATTATTAGGAATAATTAGTTGCAAAAAGAATTAATAATTAGATTGGAATAATCGGAAATTAAATGGTAATATAAGGGAAGAACTGGTATGAGGCTATGTATTACAGTAACAATGATGAATCAAACTATTTAGATGATGAAGATATTCACTGTCTAGCAGTTCAATTTTACTCAATGAATCATACGATGATGGTCTGACAAAAGAAACAAGGTCTGCTGGAAGTGGGACTAAAATGAAACTGCTTCAGCAGCAAGCTCTTCGGTGTTGATTCAAAAACATTAAGGTGGTGCTGAAGTAATCAAATAAAGCCTTACAAGGCTAATGGGACATCAAGTTTGTGCTCATGAGCAAATAAACATGGAAAACTATAAAACAAAGGAAGTGCCAGGGGCGTAGCTAGCTTTCAGGATTGCCTAGGCACAAGGTCTGACTGTCCCCATGCAAACTATTTAGTAAGAAACGCGAGCCCATCTCTGTGGACTCTTTATTACACATTTGCTTTCGAAAAACTGTTTAAAAGTGCACTACTGATATACATGTACCTAGCTAGCTACTATGATATACTGCTGTTTGCACAGCTTATTAGACTAAGATACTACTGCATAAATAATATAGAAGCTAAAACTAAACAATGATGGACTAACTTAGCCTCCAGCTCCAATATCGGACTTCTTTTTCACTCCTCCATCTGCCCGTGATACAGCGCTTTATAAGCATCATAATGCTTCATCAGTGACAACTCCAGCCCCAGCATCGACTCCTTTTTACACTCTTCTGTCTTCTCTACTTGCACCGAGGACTCGACTTGCACTCACTGAGCACTTTTGCATAACAAGCTTTAAACAATGTCATGGATCCTTTTGAGTCTTACCTCCAGTAAGACGGGCACCACAACCGATTGGGAATTGGCTGTTGTCTCTTTCATCAGTCTACACCATTAGACATCTAACTACTTTATAGAGTAGTATTGTCCACAAGTGGATTAACTCTCAACCCGCACTCAAATCTTAAAATGTTATCACATGATGCTGAGCATTACATAAAAAATACTAAATTGACAGAGAAATTTTGACAAACTCAAGTATACGCGATTTTTAGATGATACTATTATGGAAAGTATTACAAGGCACTCCAAAAATATAGCGAGTACGTCTTTTTGGTAGGGCTAAAACGAATATTCTAAATGAGAGAACGAATATTTTTAGTCAAGAACGAGTAATAGAATATTCTATATATAGTGTAATACTGAAATATCAAGACACACGGTAATGTGTCACACGGTAATGTGTCAGACGGTAATGTGTCGTGCGGCCCAAGAAGTCGGGGCGCAACACCCGTGAGTATATTGACAGGAAGAAAGAAAATGCAATTTTCGCACCTCCGTAGCTCTGTGCTGCCTTTATGAAACAAGACGATTTTTGCTGTGGACACTCCCTCCACCTTCAGCACTCCACATTCCAAATTAGAGCGAAATCACTTCAAGCGTTCCCAAGATATGCGACTTCAAAAATTGGCTTAGTTTCTTCGTTTTTTTCTTCTTAATTTTCTTCCTCCTTTCGCACACTTACAAAAACTGCTATAAAACGCGAACGCTATATCCAATTGCCTTGAAATTTGGCACACAGAAGGGGGGTATAAAGGCGCATCTCTGTACCAACTTTGGCTAGGATACGATACGGCGACTCCAAATAAATTCTCTGTTTCCCGTCCTGGACTCTGGCATATTTGCATGCGGGCGGGCGGTCCATTTCCATTATTTCATTATAAGATTGGCTAGTTTTTCAAGCCATTATTTGCCTGGCACAGCCAAAAAGGCTGCATAAAAGCATACTTAAACTTGTTCCTTCCCTTGTAAGTTGCAAAAATAACACAAACGTGAAGTTCTGCCGACTTGATAGCACTGCTGACACATGAGCTGTCACTGTTTCAAGATAGCTTTTACTGAGCCTATCAGTATGCAAGAATAACTGGAAAATAATGGAAGAATACGGAATAATGGAATATTTAGAGCTGGCAGTAACCAGATGCGGGCGGTGGACGGGAAACAGAGAATTTATTTGGAGTGGCCTAAACAGGAAAAGAGTTATGATCGATTATTCACGAAAAATAACACCAATATGTTGTCACGCCTACAGGGTAAACCGCGTATGGGAAGAAGCTGAAAATCAGTGGGTGAATAGGTTAACTATTGAACCTCAAATCTTTTGTGGTTTGAAAGAAATCGAGCTAAAAACCAGGAAGATACAACAAAAAAACCAACGGTGTGTAACAATTATGCAATCGAGATTAGCTAATAAAAAAACAACTACTTGCCACGCCTACCAGATAAACCGCTAGGGCGAATGCTTTGAAAATCGCTGTATAGAAGGAGTAATCATCTTAGAAAGGCTCTTCAATGGTGTAGAAGAATCAGACTTAAAGCCACGGAGTTATAACACGAAATCCAACTTGGTGCAGCAAGTGCGAAATCGAGATACTCTAATAGAGTAGTCATCCTAATAGAGCAGTCATCCTAATAGAGCAGTCACCCTGAAGAGAATTCAAGAGATCAGCTAGAAACAAGTAATCTGTATAGAGATCAGCTAGAAACAAGTCACCCTGTAGAGAGATCAGCTACAAA